>NC_056737.1:1652888915-1653188915 GCF_019279795.1 Protopterus annectens | reverse complement strand
GTATATTCTATAAAAACATGTGTAAATGCATGCATATATATATATATATATATATATATATTATTTTAAGAATAAATGATCCATCATTGCTGAGAATTGTTGAGCATTTCATCTTTCTACAGCGTGGATTTTGTCAGTGAGTTTGCTGTGGTACTACCGGATTGCCGTGTTCTTGTACTTCTCGGACTTACAGCAACAGTACATAAGGACCAACAAACAAATTTTACAGATATATTGCTGGTGACTCAGTACAGTCTATGGTATATATATGGAAACCTATAGATTCTGGCATTATCAGTATGTTGCTGTTAGTATATGTTTGAAGCTATGTTATGAATATTTATTCACTGATGCTTATTAAAACACGCACAAAATATTGCCTCAATAAAACTATATCTATGTTTATGTCTATTCACCATTTATTGTCTATTGTATTCTTATGGATATGGAAGCTTTGCAACATTTTTCATCAGTTGTTCAATAGATTATGTACAGATACTCTCTGCTAATTGGGATAGCATTCACTGCTCAGTATTGATTGTGTTGATATAACTTATTCATCTTATAACAGTTCAGGTTAATATGAGTGTTTTTTTTTAATGCAGGTTATCTGTTTAGGCCAGAGTTGTATTGACAATACAGGATGTTGGAGACAGCCATCCAACATTTCTGTTTTACACATATTTTATAAGTAGTATGTTAATGCAAACTTCACATAGAGTATATGGATTTTGTGGCATAATGCTGTTCTGGTTGAATCACCTCTACTATGATATTTAATGTAATGGGTTAAAATCCCAAAGACAATATCTACAGATATCACAAGTTTTGTTGTTCTGAGTCTTATGCACTTAGACATTGCTTTCATATCACACATTGTTTTATATGTCACAATACTATATAGGTGTGCTGCATGAATGATAGGAGTGCAGACACGTTGAGGTCATGGTGGCATTGGCTACACAGAATGAATGCATGTTTTCTGTGGCACAGTCTGTTGAATCCTTGGTTATGGCTGGACTACAGCAATGCCATAGTATGAGCAGGGTTCTGCTGCCCTGAGTGTGCTTAGCTGAGTGTCACATGGGAGAGGTAGACCCCCTCTCAGTAGACCAACTCTTACCCATTGGGCATCAATGTATATGCTGTAATGTGCACACACATCTTTCTGCCGGACAATCCACTGTGGGCCTGGCAGTCACGACCAGGCAATCAACTCACATTCAAGCTCATTCTCACAGTGTGGCTCCACATGCTGGAGTTGCCCCATCAGTCTCCTCTGTTGAACAACCTGGGCTGGGTGTTTCCATAGATGGTATGAGCAGCCAGGACCATGGTGTGAGCCGTCAGTGTGGTGCTCTAGACTGCATTAGAGTAACACTGACAGCTGATCTACTATGTCCTGTAGTGTCAGTATTACCTTTTGGCAATGATGATTGCTGTGCAGACCACTGACAATGTAATCTGTCTGTGGCTGCTCTAAAGTCTGATGCCACAGGAGTCTGACATTTTTCTAACCATAATTTTTCTACCTTACAAAACACTGTGTTTGTTACTCTATTCCAATAAATCTGATGTTCAGTGTAATTTTTTCATTGGAATGGCTTCAGACAAAGTTTGTCTTGTTCTGCTGATGTATCCTCATATATATATATATGTGTGTGTGTGTGTGTGTGTGTGTGTGTGTGTGTGTGTGTGTGTGTGTGTGTGTGTGTGTGTGTGTGTGTATACAGTAAGTTCAGGGAAACACTGTTGGCAGAAGGTATTTAAAAATTGATTGGTATATCCGTGAAAGTAAGTGAAAAACAGCAGCTCTTTTGTCTTCCAGATATATTGCAAAAGAATATACTGCCCACATGGGTTGCTTCAACAGAAAAACAGTACATTTTGTTATTCTCTTCCAGTAATAGAGAGTTCTAATCATTCCTTTCAGCAAATAGTCCATCTCTAACATTTTATGAAAATAGTCCTGAACAAGACCCTAATTCCAGCACTGTGTATAGGTATTCCTTCCAGTTATAATCCCTAACTGGGCTGTTGCACTCCATAACTCCTGGGTCTTCAGGTTAGATCCTGCTTTCTCCTTTATAATGAACCTCCAATTGGAGATATAACTTTCTGCATTTCTCTGACTGGGCACCCTTCTTTAATGCAGCAGTTATAAGGAATTAATTAGCTAGTGCAAGTCAATTCCATGACTTTCTGTGAGAATGTTCCCGCATGCACAAGTTGTCTTGCACTGTGTATTTGTTAGGTGTGGGGGGGTTGTAATTACACACACACACACACACACACACACACACACACACACACACACACACACACACACACACTTTATTTTAGCCAGTCAACTATCATAATTTTGTTTTGATATGGGAGGAGACTAAAGGATACAGAAAAATTGTAGTCATAGGAAGTGATTGCAAACCTCAAAGCAGACAGTGACTAGAGTTAAGGATTAAACTTTTACATTAGAGCTGTGAAGCAAAAATCTGACCACTGATCCATTGCCCCTAATGATACATAAAAGTCTCAAAATTTGATACATTCAGAGTCAATGTTCCAGACAAACAGCTCTAGACTATAAATACTTATTACTTGCTGAATATTATAGCAATAACCCACGCCTGGGTGTGGGTAATGCGGGATTTAACCACGGTTGGCGTGGTTGCCCTCGGGACCAAAGACAACCGTAGTTAAATCCCACATTACCCACACCCAGAAGTGGTTATTTTATATCTAATGACATTATTTAAGAAAAGAAATAATTACTTTTCTTAAATAATAGCATTGTATAATGCCTCTTTGCTGCCCTTCCGCAGCTGTCTGGTATTCCGCGGCAGTTCTGATGTACTGCGCATGCCTACGCAGTACATCAGAGCTGTGGTCAAAAGCAACAGAGAATGCAAGATCTCCAATGCTTTTTACTGTTTCGCTATGTTAAATGGGTTTAACATAGCGAGACAGCTTTAAAATAAGCAACGGAGATCTCCGTTACTTATTTTAAAGCTGTCTCGCTATGTTAAACCCATTTAATATAGCGAGACAGGTTTAAAAAAAAAAGCAACAGAGATCGCAAGATCTCCGTTGCTTTTTACACACTGTGTCGCTATGTTAAAGGAGTTTAGCATAGCGAGACAGCTTTAAAAAAAGCAACGGAGATTGGCGTTGCTTTTTTTAAATCTGTGTCGCTGTGTTAAACTCTTTTAACATAGCAAGACAGTGTACTAACGGAAAAGTCTGGGTGACCGGACCTTTTTCCGTTAGTATATTGAGGGATTTACAACGGGCACGCTGGTTGGGCTGGCCAATCAGCGTGCACGTTTTCGAGGAAGAATTGTATAATTGGTCTTTGTTAACACTATAGTAGCCAGATAAAAGAGATACAGCTTGTATCAATCATGCTCAAGTGGATTAGCCATCAGACATTTTATTATGCAAACCATTAACTTACTTCAGGTATTCTGCACCTTTGTCTTTAGTTCCACCTACTACCTGGATTCTAATTGTTCTATTATTTCATAAGTCTACAAATTCAGCATTGCAGAGTAGCTTTCTCATTTGATTCTATGGCTTTTACAGCTTGCTGTCTTGCTTATATTTCTTATAAGACTGTTTGCCTCTATCAGTCAACAATGGGGAAGTTACTGGATTTCTACAGACACACTTAACACTATTAGCTTACCCTAAACTGGAACTGAAGTGTGCAGAAGACTTCAGCACCACAAGTGGTATGGGAAATCTGCAAAGGACCGATTGCTTAGACAAGTCTGAGAGATACTTCCCAAATATCTTGCATCACTTCTTCTGTTCTTGTCTAATAATGACATACTTTTTTGCTGGATTACAGAGTATAGTTACAGTGCCATACTTTATCTTCCTACACCTCCAGCATAGAGGTCATAAGAATTAAAATACTCTTGCTAACTGAGAAGGTCTCAAAACAGGTTGATAAAATAGTTTTGACAACATATATCTCAGATTTATAAATGTCATTATCATTTTTGCATCTGGGTTCTATACCTGCAATTTGTTCCCCAGTTTTTCCTATAACCCTCAGGATACTTCAGTCTTAGAAGGGCAGTTACATATCAGGGATTTGGTCAGTAAACAACATGGTTGTGTTGGAGTGAGGAAGAGATACAAGACAGGAATGTCCACTATCTACATATGTGTTTCCTTGGCTAGAGAAGTGTTTGCCCAACAGGTTTGAAAAAGGTTAGAAAAATCTCAGGTATTGGGGCAATATATAGATAGTTGTAGCCTTAATCTATTTAAGTGATTGTCTGCTGTAAAATATTGATGTGAAAGGGATGTTGGATGTCATACTAGAATTGGGGATGGTCAGAACTGACATTTCTGCCAACTAAGTTAATAGTGCTCATCTTAGGAGGCAAAAATATTTTTTTTTATAGTTTAGCACTGGTGGCAGATACAGGATAAAATACTATAAAATACTTCTGAGTGAAGTTTTTCCACACTTCAAAAGATATTTGTGGAAAAAACTGAGAGAAGTCAAGAAATAGAATATCTGGAATGTTGGATAAGTGAACACAGAAGGTAGGTTCTTGCTAGACTGAGGCAATATGAGTGCTGATTGCCATCATAATGTCATGCCTGGTACGGCATTCATGACAGGACCTTCATCAGCCAATCTTCTGAGAAAGCTAATCCAAACGTTTTTGACAGATATGTATGCAGAGCGTAGGAAGTACAGCTGAGCAATGGATGGCTGAGGGCAAATAAACCAAGAATAGTAATGAATATGAAACAGCTGATGCAATAGTGGGAAAAGTAATAATTTAAGCCTGTTTAATTAGGAATCAGAGAAGATGGAAGGGTCCAAGGAAAGTGTGGGAAAGGTAGACTTATATATGTAGGCAGGTGAAAAATATTTAGGATCCATACAACTGCTGAAGCCTGAGAGTGGCATTGAACTGATGGGTCAGGTGACAGACAACAGATCTGTACATTAATATGGAGAAGGTGACCAAAAAGGAACTCTTCATGGGAGAAGTTGTAAAGGGAGGGTAAGCACAGAGAGTTCAAATCCTTTGAAAGTTATCTGCTGAAAATGTGCTACCAAAGGGATATTAGCAAGAGTATGACTGGCTGATGAGGCAGTATGAACTGGAGACAAAGAATAAGAAAGTAAAAGTTATGGAAGAGGTTATGGAGATATGAATAGTTCAGAAAAAGGCATGGTTTGACTATGAAAAAGGAAGGGAAAGGGAAGGCAAATCAAGAAACTGTTCAATAACAGCCACTGCAGATGCTTAAGCTGTTCCTGTTATTGTATCTGTGGATTTCAAGTTTCTGATCACGATCTGAGATAATCTTAGCTTGAAACATGACTCAAGACCAAAACTAGTACCAAGGACGCAGATTAAAAGTCAGTGCCAAGAAGTGCATTATAGTGCCTTTTTGAAAAAGTCCACTCAGATAATTAGTTCATCAATAAAACACCCCTAATATTTGACTCAGTTAAGGATTTGGGAACATATGCAGACAGTAATCTAGTCTTTGACCAACTTCAACTACAGCCACAAAACTGGCTACATACCGTGAGAATGGAGGACTGCAACATATGTCCGTCTTAACAAGAGTATACCATCAATTGACACCCAAAAGTACAGACTCATTAGTCAGTCTAGTCTAATATGCAAAACCATGGAATGAATTATCATAGAAACGATCAACAAAGATGCTGACAACTTACACACACTGGACTCATCCAAGTTTGGTTATGTCAAAGAAAGGTCATGCCTACTTAACCTGGTAGAATTCTTTGAAAGGGTCACTAAGGCAGTGGATGGGGGGAAAACAGAGTATACCACCAACCTAGATCTGGCTAGGGCACTAAGTATAATACCCCACTCAGATATTGTTGACAAACTCACAAAACCAGGCAGAAATCCCTGTATAAATCTCTGGATTGCCAGCTGTCTCACAGAAGGGCTTAAAGAAGTCAGGACTGGTGAGACCACTTCAACCAAGAAACAGTCTTCAGAGGAGACCCTCAGGGTTCAGTGCTGGACCCGTTCCTGTTTGAAATGCTTTTCTTGGAGATGAAGGCTGATGTCAAGGGCCTCTGGTTCACCAAGTTTGCAGATGACTGCAAATTGTGAGCTATCACAGATTCCCCACATAACGCTAATATCCTGCAAGAGGGTCTAACACAGACAAACAACTAGGACCAAAGCCACAGATTAAAACACAGTGCCAAGACGTGCATTATAGTGCCTTTTTGAAAAACTCCACCCATGTAATTGCTCCATCAATAAAACACCTCTAATATTTAACTCAGTTAAAGATCTGGGAACATATGTAGACAGTAATCTGACCTTTGACTAAAGCATTGCCAATGTAGTGAGAAAATTATTCTGTATCACCCAATGTATAAATAAGGGTATGGCATCCAGGTCCAAGGAAGTTATAGTACCACTTTACTCAGCCCTTATAAGAGCCATCATTGAGTACAATGCCCCATTCAGCATGTACCTGAACAGTCATATGCAACAGTTGGAGTGACCACAGAGGTTCCTCACCAAAAGAAAATAGGGGATTGACACATTGTCCTATATAGATAACCTTAAAGCCCTAGCCCTATATTCAGTCTCCTACAGATTACTGAGAGTCAATCTATGCCTGCCATATAAGGCAATCTCAGATCTAGCCTTTATGGCCCTTTTTATTTATTTTATTTCACATTTGTTTACCAGGGATGTCTGGCTGGGCATGAATCCAGTTTTCAGTTCAGGCCCTTTTGCACATCCACAAAATGAATAGCTCCAGAAACAGCAGATTCAAGGATTTAAACATTGGTTGTGACATAAATAGAACCTGCTGGTAAGACAGGTTTGGTTTCAAAAGATCCATGTGCTCTGGAATTGGCTCCTCATGTGTGTGAAGCAGAGTCCATCCCTAACCCTATTCAAATGTAACCTTGACCACTGAAAAGGAAATAAAAATGTTAACCCTAGTCTGGCCCTCATGTCTCCAATAGACAAAATCAAACAGTGAATATTGCCTAACTTACCCCACACTAAGCCTTTAGCAACCTCCTATCTATCATACCCCTCCAAATAGATACCTATGTTACATGTGTGGCTAGGCTTATAAAGACCTTGTTGGTTGTTAGCCTAGTATATACCTATGAAGCTATGAACCTATAAGATGTCCTTTGAGTGTATCCCACAGGAGGTCATAGGGCTAGATCACAGCCAGTTATTTTTCCTGGATTAAAGTGCCAATGCTAGGGGGTGGAGATCTCAGATTAACATACAGTGAAGCATAAAATGATAACACTGACATATGTGGAGTGTAGATATGTGTCTGTGAGTGTAAGGAAGATGGTCAGCAAAACCTTGGGTTTCATCCATCAAAGACTCTGACCATTATTATTTATCAGTTCTTGTATAGATTTTGAAACATATAAGTAATGGGAGTAGAACAAAGTCAAATCAATTTTAAGGTATGGTCCTATCCACATACCCCATATTGCCTAATATTCTTTTCTGGCATTTTACTAAACCTGACAATGTCAGCTTATTAATATAGTTTGTACAATTAAGGCTGTTGGCATATTCCCCAGAATAATATCCCTTTCTGCAGAGACATGAAAGTTTAAAAAAAAGCTTGAATGAGCCTCAGGGCAAACCTAGAGGATTGAAATTGAGTATAGGATGATTTTTATATCATCAAGATACACATTTTCCTGCCACAGTGCAGCTCACATTATCTTCAGGAATATCCCACACTTTGAAATTGATTGAATGTGCAGTTAGAATAGTCCACCATTTTTTACTTGAGGCCTGTGATGAAGATATTATTATATTTTAAACTATGTTCTATATGATTATGTAATTCTGCTGAAATTAAATTATTTCAACTCACCACCTTTTAGAACTGCAAGAATCTTCATTAATTGATTCACTCATTAATTTCTTTAACTGAATTTGTTTAGTGGGGTAGAGCATTGATCTCGTTGTTGGTTTATTTCCTGTTTGCACACTAGTAGTGATTCACTGTGTGCTTTCATTCTCATCCCAGTCTCTCAGTTTGGTTCTTTAAGTTATATATGTTAACTGCTCACATGATATTTACAGAAGTAAGGTGAAACTATTTTACTTCTCTAAGCAAAAGTCTTATACTTGTTTTTCACAGTTGAGCAGGGAATATGTGGAGAGAGAGTGTGTTTGTACATGTATGTGAGCATGTGTATGGGAGGAGACTTCATGTATGTTTCCATTGAGTTTTGGCTAGCTAAAATATCACAGGTTCAGCTCTTCAAAATATCTCTGTAGACCATTTTGGGGAGGGGGAACAAACCCCTCTGCATTAGTATACCTTACTTAAATGGATTAACTCTATGGTCAAACAATCACAGAGGAAAGAGAAAAAGTGGCTTACTTACAGCAAATCACTGACGGTGCAAACACAGAAAAAGCACTAGTAGTGATTCTATCGCTGAGTACAAGAGTTTTAATTAGCTGAGGCTTCAACATAAACATGGTGCTTCAGCTCATCAATATAACTTTATATAACATCTTTGAGGGAACAAATCCCCCTTATAACACCCTCATACTAACTCCATCATTGAACGACCATGGAGGGGAAAAAAGCAGACAGTGAATCACTACTAGTGTGCAAACAAGAAATAAACCAACAACGATTTTTCAGCAAAATGCACTGACATATTCCTTACCTTTTCACATGTTCACATATTCAGTTGTCACCAAAGAAGGCATTTTTTGTTTTCTCTGTTGCTTGGGGGAAGGAGCCTTAGTTGCAGAGTAGAGGAGCTGATCTCTACCATTTGCTGGTTATGTCATTATGCACTCCATCTCTATATTTGATGGGCCAAATACTTCATTAAAAGCATTTCCCAGAGTAGGTCACTGTCTGTGAAGCCGTGTGTGCTTATATACTGGTAATCAAATTGTGTGATCGGTCTCATTTTTTTAAATTTCAGTTATGAGGGGTTGAAGATGTCTCCTGTCTAACCTCTCTGATTGTAAATTGATATATCTGAGTTGCAGAATAGTGGCTGTTCAAATTGCTTTAACTATATTGTATTTTAATTTTGACTATTCTAGGGAATACCCAATTTAAGGCTGTTGATCTCAGAAGCAAAAATCAATGTGATGCCACTTTCTAACAATGGCTGAAATCTTGATTTGCAAACATAGGAAGACAGTCCTGCAGAAAGTGCTCAAAGTCCTGCAGAAAGTGCACAAAGAAACTAGTCCTGCAGAAACTGCACAAAGAAACCAGTCCTGTAGAAACTGCACAAAGAAACCACTCATACAGAAAGTGCACAAAGAAGCTAGTCCTGCAAAAATTCACAATGCTTTTTTCTTCTCTAACTTTTGATACCCCAAATACTTGATTAGGCAATTTTTGTACAGTTTAACTTTTATAAAGTGTATGCAAGGCTATTGTGTGTTTCAATGTGCTGAGCTTCAGAGGAAATTTATCTCTATAAAAATGCCAAAAATTATTCTGCACATCCTTATGTAATGTAACCTTGTCCAAATTTGCATAATCTTATAGAAGGTTAAGTAATTTGGTACAAACACAATTGCCCTTCAGTACTTCTCACTGAACCAACAGAAAAAAAAGTTTACATCTGTTTAATCAAACAGCCATTTTCAGCCAAAGTTCATTTATCTTCCCCATGCTCTTTCGATGCTTTCTCAAATTCTACAGTTTAGTCGTGACGAAGGACAGTGAGATTATTACTTCATGCCGAACTAAAGTGGACGCCTCATAATCCAGTAACTTCTGAATTAACTGTCTGCTTTAATAGTGATGCTGGTAAGGAAGACACTATTAGAAATGCTTTCTCCTTTGAGATTTGAGCTATCACAACTTCTTTCATGTCTATTTGGAGCAATTTTTTCAACAAGTGCTTTATTTATGAGTTTTACTTTTAATCAGCTGTGGGTGAATGAGCCATTTGTTCAACAGCAGACAACTGGAAGGTGAAAATTAAAGTTAGTGCATGTGCTTTATGCCAGCTATTGAGTATCTTGTATCACATCTCTTCACTGCGCATGTCCTCAGCTTGGAACTGTGACCATATGTTCTGTATGTTTATGTTTCTATGGCAAATCTGTATGACATCAGTATATATGGCCAAAGGACGTTTGGCCAGTTTGTGATTTTCTTCATACATTTTCCTAAAAAAAATATTTTCTCAGATGAAGTCACTGTGGTAGGACTCTCAATACATTCCAATTACCCTAAACTGATTCTATAACTAGTAGCATTATGGCTACAGCCTCCTGCAAAGATTTGTAGATACTTTGTCCACCACAGAAAATAACATTGTACTAAATGCTGTTTTGGCTTTCTTTTCCATCCCAGAGTGCTTTTCACTTAGTGAGATTTTATTAGCTATCCTGCAACCAAATGCATCTTTATTTAACTAGAAAACCACACAAGGATAATATTTTTCAAAAGTAGCTGGTGCTACTGCATTCCCTGCCAATCACTGTGCTGCATTCTCAGTTATGTTCATTAATCTCAGGGGACATTTTTGGTTTGATAATACATGCATTGGATAGGCATTTTAAGGCTTAGATGGATTTTTTTGACAAATAACTGCACTTGCTAGGTGCTAATTTACGCAGTACTAATCATCTATAACTGTTTTGAGCTCAGCAGTTTATGTAACGATGATATATGTCACTTCACCTCAGTCATTATTCTGCTCCATAAGCACAAAGATTAGATGACCGTTCTTGAAAAAGGCAGCTTAGTAGTTTAATTACCTATATAATTTTAACTAGCTTCATCCTTTTGTCTAATTGTCAGGGATACCACACCGCAAAAAGGCAGAATATTACTTTTGTCATCTGCAAACTTGCACCAGAGTATTTTTCAGTGATGACAAAGTTACAACTTACTTTTATGCCTTACATTTAAGGACATGTAGTCATAGGTTTATAGGTTCATAGGTTTGTACTAGGCTAATGGCCCTGGAGCCTTTACAAGCCTAGAAAATAGAAGTGTCCTGGCATCGTGAGAAGGAAAGGTTTCAGTAGAGTAGATCTGTTCCATTACAAGTCATGGTAAATGTAATAACCCCACCTTTCTCACTGTGCTCCTTAATTTACATATTTCTTTAGTCATCACAATGTATTACATCACAATCAAAACATACAGTATTTTTCATTTTAGAACTAATCTAATCTGTTCATATCTTTAAGGAAGCAAAGCTTCTTACTAGTAGCAAGTAATCTAATTGCAGAAACAACATGCATAGTATAAATTGTATATATGTATGGTATTTGATACTACATTTTCCACTCCATGTATCTTGCTTTTCAGGTTATTAAGACTAGTAGTCACCCTACACATAAATGTTTTTTTTTCATCATGCAGTAAATGTATATGTAGTAAGCAAACACATTTAATAATGTTCAGTGTGATGCCATTTAATTAAAATTATCAAATAGAATTATCCCTAGGGAAAAATATTTTACGTCTGAAATATTTCTGCCTAAAATCTTAAGAATTATGATCAGACTTTTTTCTTTTTCTTTGCCTCAGGCAAACATGAGAATCAATGTGTTTCATCATTCTGACACTGAATAATTTCTTTATACTGGCATGTTGTTAGTTTAATTGAACCTGTATCCTTTCTTTCAAAATGTAAATGCAGATCAAACAGTATATTGAGCCTTAGTTCACTGAATGTGCTTTATGAAACATATGTAAAAGCTAATTATATGCATTTTGTTTTTTATTTATATCCTGTATGTGCTTTATGAAATATATGCAAAAGCTAATTGTATGTATTTTGCTTTTTTCTTTTATATACATTTATTGTAGGGAAAGCAAGACTGGTTCTGCAAAAATAATATTTTTTAATATTCATACCCGTATATGCATTTAAGTATCATAAACAGAAAAAAGCAATTGTGATTTCCTGATTTAGCGACATACAGGTGATGCTTGCTAATTAGCTGCCATGGTTTCTGGCTTGTATAAAAGTGTGATATGCCTGTTACAAGTATTGCTTGAATTAACATCCAACCCATCTGTGTAATGTAAAACCTGTTAAATTAAATGTGTACTTGATGAAACATATAAATAATGACAGATTTACAAGCAGCATCAAAATAAAGAATTAGTGTGCTATATTAACTACAACAGTGTGAGCTGTTTGCAGGTTTCTTGTAATATATACATTGAATCTTCATTAAGATCACATTGATGGGAGGGGTGAGATTTAGAAGTTGGCCTCCAAGTGGTGCACCAGGCTTTGTATAGACAGTATCTCTTTTGCCATATTGGTAGACATAAGATGCACAAAGAAAACTACATGCCCATCATTATGAGTGCAAAGTACTGTGAAATGAATGATGCACTCAGCAGCAATTTATTATGACTTTCTATTTACTGGGGCAATCAGCACCTCTCAGGAAACATGTCACATAGGAGGAGGCGATTGGGTACTGCAGTCTGAAAGCATGACTACAATGTGTTTTTTTACCATTTTAGGAGGCATCAGCAATGATCAGAAAAAAGACAGGATCTTTCATCAATATGCATACCACATTCTAGACTTGTATATAATATATTAATCGAGAGTGGAAGCAGTTAGAAAAAGATAAGTAGAGGTATTTTTGAGCATGTGCAGCATTACACACCATTTTCCAAGACGTGATGTAGCTGAGAAAGTATGCAGAAAAAAGAGGCAGCTTTTAGAGTATGAGAGCAGGACTATACATTCTGTTAGCAACATATTAGTTGGCTTTAGAATCACTTATAAAATGTGATAGCTTCTGCACATAGTACAAAGCACTTAGAGTTGTGCAATCAACATCTCTGATAATCATCGAAGTATCCAGACCACTACAAACTGTGCAAATATGGGTTAAGTGACACAAAGGATGTTTTGGCAATGGCAATGGCGAAAACAGTTGTTTGAGTGAAGGACGTACAGTTGTGGCTACTAACAAGTTTCAGTCTGTATTTCTGGATTTGTTTTACCACTCTCATATAAAACTTGTCAGTATGGAATACTCATTTATCTGCATGGTTCTAATATTGACCACTGATAATGGGCAGTTGTATCTACTGGGCTTATCTGGTAAACAAATATAATGAGCACAGTAAAATGGTATAGTAGAGAGTTACAGAACTGCTATTTGTGCAGATTGGCTTCATTTGCTTGGGTCCCAGCTGTCTTGCAGCCCAGCTCTCATTGTCCAGACATCTTCATAAGCTGCTGCTCAAACAGTATACAAGCTTGAGTAGAGTAAGTCCGACTACCATGTGGAATAACTGGGAATAAAGAAAAGTTGAGTGGCTAAGTGTACGGGAAAATAGCAGACTGAGAGTTAGTTAGGTAGCTGCATTTAGATATAGATAACAAAGTAGGTGGGAGTTGTTTGACTGCATTACGTGACCAGATTTAGAATCAGACTTAGGTTATTAATGGGAAGTTTAGGATTAGGAAGGAATGGGAAGCCTTATATTCTGTGAATGACTGGAATTTCAGGTTTAGAACTTAGGGGTTGCAATTAGGGTTCGGGAGTTACTGGGGGCATTCGGTTTAGAGCCAGTATGCAAGGTCATAATTATGGTTAGGGAGTGGGTGGAACTTTTAGGATCAGGGTTTAGACTCAGTATAGGTTATGTATGGATGCAGTTGAAGAATGTTAGTGGGAGGTTGGGCATTTTCAACTTTTAATAAGTTCGAGCTAGTTGTAAGTTGGGCACTTGCATTTAAAACAAGTGGCAGCAAGCAGGTCTGGCAAGAGATAATGGCATACAAACACCTGTAGAGGATCCAAGTCATACTTAACATCCATTACTGACACCACTGTTGATCTTTACCTGATTCATACTCGGAGATGAACAGCAAAACAGTACAGAGACCACATTATATGTCTTCATTTTTTTTTTTTTTTTTACTGTTCTTCAGGCCAGCAAGTACATTGTGAAGCATTATGGTGTTAGGATGTAAATGTCCCATTAAAGCAGTGAAAGCTCTAAACAGGGAGCACAAAACATACACACACACATACATACACACACACACACACACACACACACACACACACACACACACACACACACACATCTACCTATCAATCTAGCTATGTTGTAGTGTCTTTTGGCTTTTCCCGGTTAGGGGTCGCCACAGCGGAACTCCGGTCTGCTAATGATTGGCAGTAGATTTTTACATACTGAGTTGCCGGCCCTGATGCAAAACCTTCAACGAAGGTACGCCCATTCACACATGTCTCCAGACAGAAGACGCTCTAGCTGAGAATCGAACAGGACAATGTCTTACTGTGAGGTGACAATGCTACCGCAGCACTACCACTGCAGTCTAGCTATACATATGCATATTTTGATAGATATTGATATGGATAGCTATCGATATAGATAGATCTTTATATAGAAATATATTTTCTCTCGGAATTGTGAAAGCCGCATACTTGAACAGCACTATGCAGAAACTTTTTCACAGATACACATAACACCAAAAAGCACACCAAGATGAAAAACATTGAAATACAAGCATCCTTACTGCTGAAGATCCAGGAATAAGCACTAACATGGGATCTGCAGAGAGAGGGTAAGTTCAGGATTGTAGCTGCTAGTATGATCGTCTTGGAATGTTTTCATCCCACATTGCTGCCCTCGCAATTCTTATTGTAAACCATATCTGTATATATTTATATCTATCCATCTATATATATATATATATATATATATATATATATATATATATATATATATATATATATATATATATATATATATATATATATATATATATATATATATATATATATAGGTCCTATTTGTATTGTAGAAAGAACGGTTCATTGAACCATACTTTATCGAACACACTTTACCAAAGGTGCATTTTGTTGAAAATGCTCTTTTGCTAAAGAAAAAAAACAAAAAACAAAACATGCAGTTTGCATATACCGTTAGTTGTACATCAACGTATACTGTATAGTGTGTGTTGTTACTGTGATGTGTGTGTGCGCGAGAGGAATGTAGTTTGTGTGGTGGTGTTTCGTTTGTGTGTAGCGTGACCTTGGAGTTAGAATATTTAAATAAGGGGGTGTGGGGGTGCAGCGCCCCACATGAGGGTGTAGGAGGGCTTGCCCCCCTGCATATAATAAGGGTAGGTGTGTGTGCTTGTTTAGTTGTGTGTGTGTGTTGGACTGGTGTTTGACAGTGTGTCTGTGTGAATGTCTTTGTATGTGTTGTGTAGTGTGTGCTGTGTGTTTTTGAAGTTTTGTGGTTTCGGGATTTAGGGTTTCACGGTTTTGTATTTGGATTTTCCACTTTATGGGCTTGAGATTATGAAATTCAGGATTTCGAGCTTATAAAGTGAATCCATATACATATATCTATATATATATATCTATATATATATATATATATATATATATATATATATATATATGTAAACTTTGCTTTTCATCACAATATGTTTTAGTGTTTTAGTTAAATAAATGAAAAGTGGGTTAAGTTCATCAAAAGTGAACTGATATGGATTTACCAGCATCTCTGTTTGCAAAACTGAGGAGCAGCATGGATGGGACAGTTTGCTATTTTTCTGCTGTGGTACAATGTCAGAGTTTACGTGTGTGTGTGTCTGTATGTCTGTGTGTGAGTGTGTGGGTACATGTATATATATATATATATATATATATATATATATATATATATATATAGAGAGAGAGAGAGAGATAGAATTGTTGGAAATAGAGTAAACAGTATTGTTTCTTCAGAACAGTCAGCTACATTTTTGAATTTTTATAGAAGTTTCCTACAGGAACTTTGTACTATGTTACAGTAGTTGATGTTTCAATGTAGAAAGATTAGTTCCTGACATGGTTACTCTGCAAAGTGCACTACAGCAAAGACAAAGATATTCCATAATAGCCTGAAAAAGCCTGGTCAGCTTCCAATAGGAATCCATAAATTAGGAAACTAGCTAAACCATTTTGGGCTGTGTTAAAACTTATATTTGCGGCTGTGGCTTTTTTGGGGGTGGGGGTGGGGGATTAACAGAGAATGTCCTTTGAACAGTTTTTGGTGCTTCTCATGTATTTACAGTAGAGTCTGCAGTAGCATTTTGTATTCTGTTCACTATTGTTTTACGGACTTGTGGGCTGTGTCACATTTTTTTCCACATTGGTGGATGCAGTAGGCACAATGTTTCAATACCTAAAGGGACCCTGAATTATACTTTTTGCTGTATGAAAGACCAGCATTTTTCCATTTAAAGATAGCAGTCATGTAGTGCTGGCTTTGTGATTTATGAAGTTTGTCTGTGTGTGTTCCTCTGCCAAAATGATAATTTTGGAGCACCTGCTTCAGGCTATTGCTGCTGCACCCAAGGAGATAGTCATTATTGCCAAACCCATGGCAATGCAAAAGACAGCTTCGCCAACTAACCAGGGGCAGATGTCAAAGTAAACTTGATATAATTGAATGGTGCATCCACCAGTGGGAAAATACCAAAGTGACTGGGCTAGAATCTTTTCTATCAGTATCTAGTTAACTGGCAAACATTTAAAGAAAGGCCTTCCTCAGCATAAAAGAGATATCAGGACTATGATAAATTTACAAAGCAGTGTTATCTCAAGATGGTATTAACTCTGAAGCAAAAGCTCAAAGGTTTCATAGCTGGACATATTGGTGTTTCAGCTGCATGGCTTATAAAAGCCAAAGACCTTTCATTTTGTAAGACAATATTATCGGAACATTCAGGCCAATAAAGCTAAACCCAGCTAGCTGCAGACATGCCATGTAGAATATCAAATTTTCTGTCAAGCTAAAAAACAAAGCCACATAAATTGACAATTCTTAGCAGTAGTTGAGTGTTGAAAAGAAACATAACAATAAGAAAGCCTTTGCTAGAGTAGTAAAAGAAGAATAAAGAGTACCTAGCCAGATATCGAAAACCTTTTCTATGCCTGCAAGAGAGAAACTTAAAATAATGGAAGGATCTGTACAACATGTAGCTGTAAGTTGGAAAAAGTTAAATTGAAGATAAAACGTTCTCAAAGGGTGAGCAACATAGCGAGAAAAATGAAAAAAAGCTGGTAGTGTATAATGAAAGGGAAGATAACCCAGAGTAAAGTCCCAATGATACAGGGACACTAAACCGAAGAGAAAGGGTTGTATGCATAATGCTTATAAAGAAAATTAACTATAAATGGGATAAGGGAGAAATAACATCTAAGACTAAAGAATATTGGTATGATTTGGCCTTCTTGCAGGAAGAGTTCAACACTGAGCCCCCATGTTAGTGCTAGTGAGAGAGGAAGAAGTGACTTTATACGCATTGTAGACTAACCTTGAATAAACTCTAGAGTTGGCTGACCTCTAGGAAAGCCAGCTAAACTTTAAAGTGCAGTAAAGGGATGGTAATTTTCACAGAGCAAGGGAAACACAGAAATATTGGTAAGATGCTGAAGAAACTGTTTCCACTTATTAGCCATATTTTGAGATGCAAACTGATTTACTGTACAAAGTATGTACCAACTAAGAGGAAGTAGCATGTTCACTGTTACCAACCCTAAGCCTTTCAGAAACCTAGTGATAAGGCTAGCACATAGTTTTGTAACTAACAACACACGCAGACATGGCTCTCATTTTTAGAGTTCTAGAAGTGAAATACTGCCCTCCTTCCTCCAAGTGATTAGATTACAGTCAAGAACACTTCCTATAGTTTTTGAATAAACTATGACACAATCATTTTGATAAACCACCATTTAACTGGACAGCTTGTGAAAAAAAAAAAAAAACATTTACCAAAATTGCACCAGCTGCATGTAATCAAATTCCAGATGTAATCCCATAATCCACTGTGAAAGATCATTTTCCTCTGGGAAAAACAGTGAATGCCATTATCTTGCAAACCATGGCAATGTTCACAAGAGAGAAAAACTGCTAATTGTTCATAATCAGGAATTGTGGTTTGGATGAAGTGTTGTTACTCTATAGTGTAACAATTCAAGGGTGTAGGAAAAATTACTTCAGAGGTGGAGAATGTCATGTACAAAGACATTTGTGCCTTAGTAAAAAAATATTTCATTAACCCAAAGTCAAGAAAAGAAAATTTGATCTATTTTTTTTCTATGTTACATTGTGATAGCATAGATGACATTATGGAAATTATAAAATACATAAAAAATACAACACATTTTGCAAATATTCAAGAAAAAGGTATATTTTCCCACTGCAGATACTGCTGAATAACACAAGTAGCTTAAATATATTTGACATAAAAACAAGACTAGTCAGTTAACAGCTCCTAGAATACAATGAGAGTTTGAAACCTCAGGAAGAATGTAGGAGAGGGACTGTCAGCACTTGGGGGGAAATAAAAGCCTTAAAACATTCAGTTCATCTAGTTTTTGTTGATGATTTATTACAACTGTTAAGAGATAACAGATGCTTTATAGAACAAAATCCAAGTAGTTGAAGCTAAAGCATGAAAATAAAAATAGGTTCCAAAAGCCGTACAAGATTCCTATGACTCATATTACTGTCACTCTGTTTATGCGAATGAATAAATAAAATAAATAAATAATAAATAAAAAATATGTCCTTATGTCTGGCATGATTCATATAAAAAGGGGCTTGAAGTAAATTCTGGGGGAAAAATGCCAAGATCACTTTACTTTGACAGGTCCATTGAAATATAGTAACCACTTAATGATTATAATGCACTAAAATAATCAGAGTACAAAGATATAAGGAAAGAACTGAAATACAGTGGCAACCATAAACACAGGAAGTTAGTTTTCCAGCCCCTCCAAGGACAACAGCAATGAGAAAGACAAAAACTGTACCAAGCAAATGTAGCAATATGAGCCATATCGTACTCTATTTGATAGTTTTCTGTAACAATTTAAATCTGAATATGTTAGGGTAGTGCCACACCTCTCAACTTATTTGCTCAAGAATTCTGGACATAGCGAAAATAATGCTAGGGAAAAATCAGGAACAATTTTTAAATGTTCTAATTCACTTAAAAAGTTAATAGAGTAATAGTTTTTGCACTAGCATGCCTTTTTTGAACAATAAGAAGTACAAAACTCTAATGAATGGCATGATTGACTGACTATAATCATAAGTGATTTACCAGAAAAAAACAAAACATTTTTTGAGGGAAAGGGCAACAATTTGAAGCAAAATCAGGGACATTTTGCAAAAATATGGACAGTTGAAAGGTATGGGTATCAGTCAGTAGATGTCAGGTCACAATAACCTATTCCAGGATTGAATCCTTTTTTGGGGAGCATGATTTTTAATGAAGCTGATATAATTTTCAAAATTGTTATTATAACTGCCTGTGAACAAGTCTCAGCAGAAGCCATTAAGCATTTGTAATTTCAATGACCTATGCAGAGGCCTCTTCATTTTCTAATAATTTAGTATGGTTTAACATTACAATAACATCCACAGCTCTGATATGCAATAGAATTAAAGAAATTGAAGCCATAGTCAGTTTATCTTCTAAACACGAAAATCTACAGCACCTCTCATAAGGTTGAACAAATTGTCAAATATGGAATGTTTACTAACAACCTGGAAGGGTGGCCACAACATGGTTAAAAGGTTACTTTTACCTACAAAAAGTTATTATTCCCAGTCTCCCACTGCTTTCCAGAACAGGCACTTAGTTGCATAATGATATTTTTATTTTATGTTGTTTCTTGAGTGGAAAATGTTATGTAGGAGTTAAAAGGTGAGGAAGTGTGCTGTACCACTCACTGAATTCTTCAAATATTATACACTATCCAGATGTTCAAGCAAAAAAAAAAAAACTCAATTACCAAAAGTCCAGTGCTCCAGCAACAACCCCCCCAACCTTCCAAAAAATAAAAACAACTTCAGTAATCATCAAGCAATACAAGCAAGTGTAGTCTATCCTGGTTATTGGTTAACTGAATTGTGCTACCTGAAATAAAGTTAACAGATGCTATGTACCATCACTAGACATGCACTCACACCTTACACCCATGCATACATATGCACTCGCATGCATATACACATGTGCCCAGATACACACACACACACACACACACACATAAACAGGAAACAATATCACACTCATTAGCATGTTACCACATATACTGATTTTACACATAAAGTCACTTCAACAATCTTACTTGCACAAATTGGACTGAGATTGAGAAAGAAAATGTACTATAATATAATAGAATATGCATGCTATATAATTATACTATATTATTATTATGGTCTCACCATTATACTACAGCTAAAGTTTGAAAGTTTGAGCAAAAAGACATCTTAAAAAATGTAAAGCAGGTTAACAAGAAATTTATTTTCAACAGTGTTGAGGGAACAAAGAAGTAGACCAGCATTTATTTGTAAAAATTACACTGGAGTTCAGAGAATTGTGATCATTAAGAAACAGAGTAAGTGCATGGTGTCCCTATTCTGTTTATTAAGGTTACACTTTTACACTAAAGCTAGTTTTGAAGTGCAAAACTCAAGACATGGCAAAATAAATAAATAAACAAACAAATAAATGCATGCATACATACATGCATATATAAAAATAAGCCACAAGGACACAGTTAAAAGTTTCTTAACTTACTGTATTCCAGAAATAAAGTAGCATAATATCTGAATTAAGTACCTGAAGAAATTTGAGTCTGATCTGTGTCACGGCTAGCAAACAATAAGTGCTGCCTCAACTAGTCACTTCCATCAACCTTTGTTCTTTCTACCCCAGATTCCTCTTAGATTTTCCACAACCCTTGTAAAGTGGCACATAGCTGGTGACATTTATAGGCCACCTAACTTAGCTTAGCTTAACGCATTACAGCAAGAGAACAGTACTCTTCAGCAGTGTAGCTGCTGTCATCATTAAAGCTTTGGAGCATATATGACTGCAGTTTTCCTGATGCATTGTACTCACCGAGTTGGATCAGGGTCAAATGAGGCACAAGGCAGGGCAATGAACCCTCCTCCCCTGCAGCCATACCAATATCCTCTTATTTGGCTCTCTGTCCCCACATATCATAAAACACTGTTCAAATCTGCCAGTGTGCATATTATTTTTTTTTTACTTTTACAGTGATCACATAGGTTTAGATTTAATCTAAAACTTTTATTAATAAAGGTTTTATACAAAAACATTGATATCCATTTGTTAAATAAAACAAAACAAAATAAAACACTCTCACGTTGAAAACAGGATTAACATAAGTAATAGTTAACTTCCCTTGAAACTCATTTATTGAAAATGTATCTGGCAACTCATTAAAATACAAGAAATGTGCTTGCAGGCATACTTAAATAGTAATTATGAGAAGGGTACAAGAATAGAAAAGAGAGCTACACAATGCTTTTGCTAAACTTTTAGGACAGCCCACTGGATACAAGTATTCATTTTAAGTAACAGACCAGGAGCACTGTCAGGTAAAGTGACTTGGCCAGAGACACACAGCAGATAAATAAATGCTAAGGAATCAAATCCTGCTGTACAAAAAAGTAGCTCATTAAGCACTCAGCGCCTCTCTCATTTGCACTAAGTAGCAGACAAACTATTATAGCCCAACACACTACATTTTGCATTCATGTTCCTGCAAGAAAACAAGCTAAATTAAAAATGAATTCACAACTGAAATATTAAAATTAAACTCCTGTATTTGATGTTGCTACACACTGACAGCAACTAGCAAAACAAGGAAACCAAGAATTATACCCATAGAACACAGCTCATATGGTGATGCTCCTGTTTAGTGCCATAATTTCCTGCTTTATACCATAAACTGCTCTGAAATGGAAGAACCAAGAATTTTTATACATACACACATGCATGCATGTGACCAACAGTTGCAGCCCTTAGTATGACTGCATACACTCCTTGTATGACTGTGATCAGATGAATGAACAAATAGATAAAAACTGATTTAGAACTGTATTTCAGCTCACTGCTGTGAAAATTTTACAGTGTAACTCAGTGCACTCCTCATGCCTATCCAACCTGTTTTCTCAAGAAATAGTGGCAAAGTTTCACAGTCAAGAACAGATTTTAAATCTTGGTCTTATGTTTTCAGAAAGTTGCTAGTATAACAATTTTTGTGCTAAAAACATTTTTGAAGGGTATGAAGTTTGAAATTCACATCTGTCATTATTTACAACACTTTAAAGGAAAACAGCAGATTTCGTGAAAAACAGACCACAGATATCAGGAATAATTCAGAGTTATTTGTGACCTATAGCATCTACAGACATGCCTGAACTCCCAAATACATGCACAGACACACAGACACACAGACACACACACACACACACACACACACACACACACACACACACACACACACACACAATCAAGTGATACCACTTTGTACACCTAAGATACCTGGTTGAGATCAAGTGAATAAATACATTTATAAATAATGGCCCATAAATGTATCTCAGCTGCCTGCTGTCGGAAACATACAGTGCAGCCTCTTTCAGTTTCCCATTTTCCTCTCAGCTTATTATCTCAGGAATCACTTAGACACAAAGATTCAAAAGCCAGGAAAACATTTGAAGGTCCTGCATCTAAGCAGTTTGTGCATCGTGCAGCACCATACACTACCGTGCAATTGTGCACTAACGCCGAGCTCCTCCGTGACTTATTCTGAAAAGCCACCCCTAGTGACAACGGTCTTCAACCTAGCATTATGGACAGTTGTACTACCCTTGTTTCTCCTGCCAACCTTGTTGACTTGGGTCTCTTGAGGCAGTGTAGCAATTGCCTCATGTACACAGAAAACCCTCTACTAATAACACAGTCTAGCACAGAGTGCATGAGATGTACAGTATTTGCACCAAGAATCTAGAATCCATGCTCTATCTCACTCAAAACAATAACATGGAGAAGGTTGTCAATTCACCTACCACTACACATTCACATAGTACCACTACTCTTACACATATCACTACTCATACACATAGTACGCATCAAAACACGAATCCCGTATATGGAGGTTCTCTTGACAAACTTACCAAAACACCAGAAACCTCCAAAACACAAGTCTGCTACAGTTAACACAGTCTTCACAGCACCCATGGCACATAGGAACACCAGTGTCTCACACACCAAGCCCACAAGGTGTAAAACAAGTTTTCTTGTCATCAGAGACTCAATATTGAGACACACGAGTGTCCCACTCACCAGGTTGGACAAGGAGAAAGTCACAATCAGCTGCCTGTCCGGTGCCAGGATTCGACAAATCACACATGCAGGTCCCTCAGCAACAAGCACCGTTATGACTCTGTCATAGTTCATGTTGGTGTGAATGACCTGAGATGTACCTCACTGGACTATATAAAGAGACACATGGTCGAGCTCTCTGAGTATGTCTCCCAGGCAGTTCTGTCCCTAGCCTGTAGCAGCATACTACCCTCACCTAGATTAATGCCACAGTATGAACAAAAAAATTGGCTTAGTTTTTGATGTTATTTCAAGGGGATCCAGTTTCTGTCTGCCTGGGAATCCATGGCCGACAAACCTCATTGCTTTGCCAGAGATGCTTTGCACCTGGCACCCCTAGGCTTTTGGGTGCTGGCAAAGGCTCTTACCTCCCCCATAGTGCCTTTTTTAGGCACGTTCTCAAAAACAATGTTACCAATGTGAAATTAATTAATCAGTACAAAAAAAAATGGTCATACTGCTAAATGCTAGGAGCTTAAAAAAAACTGCAGTCCCTGGAAGCACTTCTATCATTAGAAGATGTAAATGTCTGTGCAGTCACAGAAACCTGGTTTAAGGACTCAGACAGTACCCCAATCCTGCAAGGCTACAATGCCTTCCACACCTTTAGACCACAAAATGAACATGTGAAAACCAAAGGAGGCAGTGTTTCAATCTATATTAGAGATACATTCACCTAACATCTAGTTAGACTGGACAACTCCATGGAGTTACTCAAGGTCCACATAATGGTGGATAAGACTCTCATTCAAGTCCTAGCCAGTTATAGATCCCCCTCCATGGGTCACAACACCCATGAGGCCTACTTAACCAAACTGAAGACAATCTAATTCTTGCCTAACACACTGGTCATGGATGATTTCAATTGTCCCACCATCAGCTGGGAAACTTACTCTAGCCCAAACTCACTAGCACAAAAGTTCCTTAACTTTTTGAATTCAAGTGCCCTGAAGCAAATTATCCATATGCCAACAAGAGGAACAAACATTCTAGAGTTGTTCCTCACCAACATGCCAAACAGGTGCACTGCTGCAACTGTTGGACCCTTATTAGTTAAAATTGATCACAAATTAGTCACCTTTGAACTGACACTAACACCTGAACTCACAAAAGATGAAATCAGACTAAAAACATCACCAAGGCAAACTATACCCCCTAGGTGAAGGTATCAATGCATTCCAAGTCCCACCCAAGCTGAAAGTGGTGACTACACTGAAGCTTACACTAAAGCCCTGTACAATCAGTTGCATAAGTCTATAAATTCGGCTGTACCTTATAGAATGAAAACCAGAGCCCCAAGTGAAATCAAGCTGTCATGTTAGACTTCCAGCATCAACAAACTCTACAATAAATGCAAAAAGTTGCTATCCAAGAAAACAAAGAAAAGTACCCAGCAATGGAAAAGCACCCCCTCAGCCTTAACAGGCAAATAAGACAACTTGATCTTTGAGAGAAACCTAGCAAGTACTGCCAAAGATAACCATAAGGCATTTTACAGCTATGTACAGAACCTAAAGGGTAGGACCTAAGCATGTTCTGAACTGGTGGCTAATGGTATCACACACACTGACCCCACAGAGATAGAAAACCTGATAGCAGACAGGTTTGGTGAAAATGTCACTCCCTTATGCCCTACTAACTTACAACATACTTCCCCTTCACCTTACGTATCTGAAGATCAGGTCCTCAAAGCCCTGTCAAAGGCAAAGAACACAGCCTCTAGGGGACCAGATAACATCCTAGATTGTTTTCTAAACAGGCTAAAACATGAACTAGCATCACCACTAACTACCATTTCAGTCATAGCCTAACCACAAGCTTTGTTCCAGCGGAATAGAAAACAGCTACCATTATTCCCCTCCACAAAGGTAGCCTAGCAACCAACCCGGGGAATTACAGACCCCTAAGCATGACCAGACTTCTCTGTAAGGCCATGAAATGTATCATCATGGACCTCATAAATAAAGACATAGATGACCTCCAAACTCTGGATCCTACCCAATTTGGCTTCGAGAAGGACAGATCCTGTCTGCTAAATCTGGTGGATTTCTTTGAAAGTGTGACCAAGGCAACTGATGAGGGCATATCTGTGCACACAGCATACTTGGACTTGGCAAAGGCTTTCAACACAATCCCACATTCAGGCATTACCGATAAACTTAGCAAACTGAATGTAGCCCCTTAGCTGTAAGATGGGTTGCCAACCAGCTCACAAACTGGACACACACTATCAAAGAGGGTGATTCCACATCAGCCTGCAGACCTATTACCAGTGGAGTGCCACAGGGGTCACTGCTGCACCCCCTACTGTTTGGTATATACTTCTCAGAAGTTCAACTCAAAACTAAAGGGTTGTAGCTGACCAAGTTTGCAGATGACTGCTAACTAGGCGCAATCATTGATACCCCAAATGATGTCAGTATATTCCAGGATGGTCTCACACAGACAAGTGACTGGTCTATTAGTCATGGTCTCAAACTAAATGCAAAGAAATGCATCTTCATTCCCTTCGGCACAAACAATGTCCTTCCACACTATCAGGACCTGGGATCACAGGTTGAATGCAACCTTAACTTTGACCATCACGTGTCTACTATCGTAAGGAAAGCTTTCAACGTAGTTCATTTGATTAGTAAAGGCATTGTCTCAAGAGAAAAAGAAGTTATAACCCCCCTATACTCGGCACTTATCTGGCCCATAATTGAGTATAATGCCCAATTCAATATGTACCGTGCTAACCACCTCCAGCAATTAGGGAGATCTCAGAGGCTTCTAACAAAGAAGATTAAGGACCTCCAGTATGTGCCTTACATGGACTGACTAAAATCCCTGTCACTATACTCTGTATCATATAGATTTCTTAGTGGAGACTTATGCCTGGCCTACAGAGCAACCCAAGACCCAAACCTAATGTACTTACTGCATATCCGTAAATCAAATGGGTCTAGGGCCACCTATTCCAGGGACTTAAATATGGCCTGCAACTTAAATAGGACATGCTGGAGGGACAGATTTATCTCCCAGCAACTTTGGAACAGGCTACCAATTCATGTGGAACAGAGCACCTCTATGACACTGTTCAAGGGGAACCTGGATGATGTGTGGGGCACTGTAAATTCTTATCAGGGATAAGCACACAACCCTCCTGGACATGGACATTCATCACTAAATGCAATCATGGGTATTGACTAGTACCTCTTTTTATTACATTGAGTTGAAATGGCGAGGCTTAAAATGACCTCTGGGTAGATAGCCTAGTAATCTCCTATGATCTTATGCTCCTTACTTTGGCATTTTTTTGAATAACAAGTTTTACATTAGCAGGCATTTTCTGATGGGTAATAAATATGAAGCTTATATGTCTGTCATTATTTAGTGACTGCAATCCACAACAATTTTCCAGAAAGCCATTGATTTTAAAAGGAACAAACCAAAATACCTCATAACTTCCTTGCTCAAGAATTCGGAACAAAACCAAAAATAAAATGGGAAGAGAAAAGACCCAAAATGTGACTTTTTAAATATTATTTAATTTGATATATTTGCTAAACAGGTTACCCCACTGGGCAATGTGTCTCTTTTCAATGGCAACCCAGGAGCATTGAGCAACATTCTCAAAGTTATACAATAGGTAAATGGATATGGAAGGATTCAAACCCTATTCTTCTTGCTAAAGGAAGCAGTTTTGTAACAGCTCATATCCTTAAATGCCAAACAACTCAAATTGACTTAAAAAAAAAACAGAACCCAAGGTATAACATGGACGTATATTTTCTAAACAATAAGATTTACCAGAAAAAAGGAGGATTCATTGATTACCATCTTTACTGTAATAAGTGATATTACATAATGCTCTTTAAGAAAAAATGTGCAAGCAAAGAATGATCAATGTGTTTTTTCTCTCTTTTCACCACAACCAACTACAGGTTTTTGTGGGTTATGGATGATCAAGGGGATCCCACAGTTGTTGTTATCATGGGTACCTAATGCTGTGAATGCTTCTTCACAGTAAATCCTTTGGCCTATAGGGTTTTTCCTACCATGTGAATGGTATAGTGTGGGGAGGGTTAATTTGCATCTTTGGTGTGCGTATCTTGTACAACATGTATGCAGCGGGGAAACCTGCCTAAAAATTCTTCCCCTGTTGTGTGCAATTCTTTATGTAGCACATTATGTTTAATTAATATTGCCCCAAGGTTTACAAATATTAAAGGTGTATCATGAACATTTTATTGAAAATATCTACTGATGAGTATAGGACAGCAGACCTTAACATTAAATTATGAAAAGAAAACTAAATCAATTGTGAGAAAAGAAAATATATATATAAGCATATTTAGAAATTGTACTCTATAAGGAAATACTTTCAATGCTGCAAACTTTCCACTTCAGATGCCAGCTTGATCATATAGCAACTCGGATTTTATAGTCCAAATAATGGTAACGATTTGCCACTAGCCCTGAATATTATGTAATCAGGATATGCACTGTTGCAGCCTGCTAAAGCCACTGCTCAATGACTTATTTATTTATTTATTTATTTGTTATAGCTGTTCATAGGTTCATACTAGGCTATCTGCCCTAGGGCATTTACAAGCCTAGCCAGAGTGTGTTTGGCTTTCGCCACTCATTTTAAATGAATTTTGCTATGCCCTTTTTCGAGGTTAGTATACTGTGCCTCTGTCTAACAGTGACACAGAAGTGATACCCAGAGTAAATCTACGATCTCCCATCCACTCATCAAGATTCCTCTTGAATAGAGTCAATGAGGGACTCTGCCTAACCTGGACTGGGATTTTATTCCAGAGTGAAGGGAGCCTCTGGGTTATGAATCTGTCCCTCCAGCATGTCCTATTTATTTCAGTGCTGAGGTTCAAGTCTCTCGAGCGCGTAGCTCGATGGGATTTGGATTTTCTGAGGTGCAGCATGTCCATTAATTCTGGGTTGGACATGGCTTTATACGTCAGGCAAAGATCGCCTCTGAGCAGGCAGTATGCCACTGAGTAGAGCTGGAGTTTCTTTAACCGCGCAGCATATGGCATCTGTTTGAGCCCTTTGATCCCCTTGGTGAGGTACTTTTGGGGTCTTTCCAGTTGCTGCAGGTGTCTGGTAAGGTACATCCCAAAAGGGGCATTGTACTCAATTATGGGCCTGATGAGGGATGAGTAAAGAGGCACAATGACCTCCCCTGATCTAGATGTGAATCCCTTCATGATTAGGTGGGCTATATAAAATGTTTTTCTAACCACTTTGGCCACGTGGTTGTCGAATGAGAGATTGCTATCAACTTGGGTCCCCAGGTCCCTAATTACTTCTTCCGTACTTAATAGATTACCATCTATGTGGTAATTTGTGGGCACTTTGTTTTTGCCGAAGGGGATGACTATACACTTTTTGGCGTTTAGCTTGAGGCCACAGCTCTGGCAACAGTTGTCTGTTTCTATGAGGCCCTTTTGTAGGATGCTTGTGTCGGCTGGAGAGTCGATTATGGCACCCAGTTTGCAGTTATCTGCGAACTTGGTCAGCCATAGTCCTTCCGTGTTGGCCTGTATCTCTGAGAAATATATACCGAACAAGAGAGGTCCCAGGACTGAGCCTTGTGGGATGCCACATGTAACTGGTTTGGAGTCAGACATGCCTCCAGCAATTCTAACCATGTGGGTTCTGTCCTTGAGCCAGTTTGCAACCCATCTAGTGACATAGGGATTTATATTTAAGCTGTTGAGCTTATCTATAATGCCCGAGTGGAGTATTGTATCGAAGGCTTTTGCGAGGTCCAGGTAGGCTGTGTGGACCACCTTCCCCTCATCAATGGCCTTGGTGACTGTTTCAAAGAAATTCACCAGGTTTAAGAGGCAGGATCTGCCCTTAACAAAGCCGAACTGGGTAGGATCCAGTGTCTGTAGGTCCCCAATATCTTTATTTATGAGGTCCATGATGATCCTTTCCATAACTTTGCAGACCAAGCTAGTCAGGCTTATGGGGCGATAGTTTCCAGGATCTGTTGAGGCACCACCTTTGTGGAGTGGGACCACTGTTGCTGTACGCCACTCTTTGGGTACATATCCTGTAGTAAGGCTGAGATTGAACAGTAGTTTTATGTTTGGGTTTAGTTCTTCTTGGAGTTCATGTATGACGCAGCCCGGGACACCGTCTGGTCCCATTGATGCTGTGTTTTTTGCTTTGGAGAGGGCGGCTCTTACCTGTGCATCTGAGATGTCAGGGGAGCAGCACTCTGCTGGGATAGATATTTGCCCTTTTGGTGGGGAAGGGGGGGAGAAGTTTGCGCTGAACCTGTCAGCTAGGATGTTGGCAATGTCTGTGGGTTCAGTGCATTTTTTGTCATTTTGGACTAATTCTGAGCATATCTGGGAATTCCCACCCAGGTTCCTAACATAACTAAAGAAAGCCTTGTGATTATCCTTAGTGCCCTGTGCAATTTTTCTCTCGAAGCTGGCCTTAGATGGTTTTATGAGTGCCCATAGTTTTTTGCTAATACTGATCAGAGATGCCTTCCCTTTTTGGGATCTTGCTCTATCATGTAGTAGCTTCCTCCTTCTATTGTATAGTTTTTTTATGGCTGGGGTCCACCAGACAGGACGCCTGCCTTTGGAGGATTGGGTCTTGGTTTTGTTTGGGATTGCATGATCCACGCATTCCTGAAGGTGTTCATAGAATGCGTTTATAAAGGATTCTGTGGTCTGGGCCATATTTTCCACAGGCCCGGGGGCTTTGAAGGATTCCACCTTAGTTTTGAGGAGTGTGAAATTTGCTTTAGAGAAGTTTTCCACTGTGGTTTTCTGGGCAGAGGCTGGGGTTGGGATGTGAATATCTAGTGAGATTAGTTTATGGTCTGATCTTACCAGTGAGGGATACACTTCTGGTCTGAAGCATAGAGTCCCCATGTTGGTGATGATCAGGTCCAGTATGTTTTCCCCTCTTGTGGGAGTGGTAACAAGTTGTTCCATAGCATTTGAGTTTATAAATTCTAGGAACCTTTGGGCTAGGGTGTTGGAGCTAGAGTAATGCTCCCAGTCTATGTTTGGGTAGTTGAAGTCACCCAATATAATGGTGTTTGGAGAGACCTTCATATTTTCCAGTGTTCTCAGGAAGGCCGAGTGGGGTTCCTGGGTTTGGGAGGGTGGTCTGTAGCAGGCTATAAACTGGAAGGCAGTTTTACCCACTGTTAGTTGCACTTCGATAGTCCCTGATGCTTCGCGCTGTGCCACCAACCTGGAGGTGTGAGTATCTTTGATGAATATTGATACTCCCTCTCCTTTTGTGGTTCAGTCCAAGTTTTGGGGCTGAAAAACATGGTATGAGGTATAACCTGGTAGTGCTGGGGTGCTCTCGGGAGCCTTGAACCAGGTTTCTGTTACTGCACAGCTATCAATGTTCTCCATACTAAGGAGAGTTTTGAGTGCATGTGACCAGTTCACCTCTTTATTTGCTTGGTCTACTGGATCTACCTTAGCATCCCTTGGGTGCAGATTGGCCCAAATGCAAGGCTAGTGAGGAGATGAAGGATGCTGGCAGAGTGTCATGCTGCTACTTCGGAGTGTACCATAACCACAAACCACCACCCAACAGCAGCCTTTTAAGCTTCTCAATGGCTGCCTCTGAAAGGTACATTTTCACTTCCACACATGCTCAGCCTGTTGAAAAAGAGGTCTATATTAAAACATCGAACACTTAAAATGGCGAATGATGTTTCATCAACCCTTTTTCAGCAAAACCTGAAAATGTCGACACCTCAGAACAGCGATTTCTTTCCTAGGGAAAGAAATCGCTGTTCCAACCAAAAACAAAAATAAACAGTAAACACTTCCAAACACATATGCACATACCTTAACCCTAATTCTACCCCCCAAAAAAAGTAAACAGCTGAAAACACATACACATGTAACTCAACCATACATCTAACTAAAAAAAAAAGTAAACATTTTAAAACATATGCACTTACCTTAACCCGCACCCTAACCCTAAGGTCAGTAACTGTTGCACATTTACGTAAACAGTTCCAAACACATACACACTTACCTTAACCCTAATTCTACCCCCAAAACAAAAGTAAACAGCTGAAAACACATACATACGTAACTCAACCATACATCTAAAGCAAAAAAAAAAAAACAGTAAACACTTTCATACATATGCACTTACCTTAACCCGCACCCTAACCCTAAGGTCAGTAACTGTTGCACATTCACACTCGGGAGCTATACCGGACAAGGGAATCCCTGAGACCACACTACAGTGCAGAATATGGGAAAACTACAAAGCTGTCAAGCGACTTCTTTCCCAGGGAAAGAATTTGCTGAACATCCACTACTCTGTTTTGCCTGTTTGCTCTTTAGGTGTCGACAGAAATGCATTTGACAAAATGCATTTTCGTCATTCTAATAGGAACCCTTGAAAAAGTGGTATATCACTTGTGTAGTGAAGCTGACCAGGCTCTTACTGCTGCTGTTGTAGTGTGTCTAGGAAAATCTGTCCTGCTTGGATGGGTTAACTGGAGTTGGCCACTCACCAACATCCTCTCCCCATGAATGGTCCCTCTAATAGGTTCATAGGTTTGTAGGTATATAATAAATTAACAACCACTGGGACCTTTATATACCTAGCCATGCAACCCAAATGTGACCAATAAATTTGATTTATATTTGATTTATAGGGGGTGATTTACTGACAGCCTCTCTCCTTCAGAGACATAGGAGCCAGACCAGAGGTGAATTTCAGATTATCCATCAACTGGTACAAGTTGCGCTTACATAGGAATAGTAAAGAACTTTGCCTTACATTTATGGGGAGCATGCTCCCGAGAATGAGAATTCTCTGAGAAACATATCTGTCTCTCCAATGTGTACTATTTATGCTGCAAGAAAAAAATGATGCCTTTTAATCTAGTAGTTTTGAATCTGTTTGTTTTGAGGATGTGCAAAAGGTTCATCAAAACAGGGTCCAGGGATGCCTTGTATGCCATGCAAAGATCACCTCTCAGAAGTCTGAATAATACCAAGTAAAGACACAGGGCTTTGAGGCAATAAGCATAGGACATTGCGATCACTCCCTGTACACTTTTAGTAAGGAAGCTTTGTGGATATTCCAGTTTCTGCATGTGTCTGGCCAGGTACATGCCGAAGGGGACATTATGCTATATAATGGGTCTGATGAGGGCCAAGTACAGCAGTATGATGGCCTCTCTGGACTTAGATGCCATGCTCTTGCTTATAAGTTGAGCAACATAGAAGGATTTTCTCATTACCTTTGACACATGTTGGTTGAAGTCTAGGTGAATATCTAGATGAGTTTTCAGATCTCTGTTAGTGAATCAACTTTTATGGGTGCTTTATCAATTGTTGATATAGTTAACTGGGATGGCAGACTTCCCAAAGGTACTATAATGCATTTCTTGGTACTGAGTTCTAAGCCATGGGTTTGGCACCAAACATTTGTCTGTATTAGACCTTCCTGAAGGGTATTCTTATCTTGGGGTATTCAATGACTGCTCCCAGTTTGAAATCATGAATGCACTTGATTAGTGAGGCCTTTTTAAATTGGCTTTGACATCGAAGAAATACATGCCAAAGAGGAGTGGGCCTAGCACAGAGTCCTGGGGGACTCAACTGATGACCAGCCTCTCTGTAGAGGTAGCCTCACTGAGTCTAACCTCTTGTCTACTATCAGTAAGCTTGCTAGCTATCTTACACGGTAAACCAAAAGGAGCAAAACTAAGAAAATACAAAGTGAACTGGATGACCAGGAAAGTAAAAGTAAAATTTTATTGAGCGCTTTCGTCAATTTTCATAGTTAAAAATTGATGAAAGCTATCTTACATGTTATAAATGGGTTTACCTAGTTTGATAAGTTTGTTGACAATGGCCAAATGGGGTATTGTATCAAATGCCTTAGCCAGATATACAGTAGTTATGCAGTATGCACCATCTTCCTCTCATCTATTGCCTTAATAATGTTTTCATAGAAGTCCACCAGATTCGGTAAGTATGACCTTCCTTTGACAAAACTGAACTGGGATGGATCAAGTGTCTTGAGGTCTCCAATGTCCTTCTTGATAATTTCTATGATAATTCTTTCTATGGTTTTGCAAATAAGTCTAGTCCGACTAATGGGATTTGGAGTTTCCAGGATCAATTGAAGGTCCTCCCATATGAAGGGCAATGACCATTGCAGTTCTCCAGTCATGTAGCACAAAGCCTATTTTAATATTAAGTTAAATAATGACTCTAGGGGTCTTTGTAACTTGTATTTTAGACTATTCAGGAGACATCCTGGGATGTTATTGGGGCCCACCAAGGCTGTGTTGTTCCTGGCTTTAGTGAGCACGGCCAGTACATGGTCCCAAGTTATAGCTGGAGAGGTCATGTTTGAGGGTATTCTGGTGGGGATGGTTGAGGGTTGGGGGAGTAAAGCTGGAACTGAATTTGTCCTCTAACAGGTTTGATGATTGGCCAGGCTTGGTGAATGTGGCATCATTCACTACCAGTGTACTGCCCTTGAGGTTTCTGACATAGCTGTAGAAGGCCTTATGGTTATTTTTCACCTGGGATACTATATTAACCTCAAAGTTGGCTTTCACTGACTTAAGTAGCAATCTTACCTGCCTATTTACTTTAATGAGAGAGGTTTTATTTTTTTGTAATTACCCTTCCCAATTTTTGCCATTTCCTTTTGTTGTGTATCATGTATTATTTGGGATGCCAACACAGCAGTTTGTTTCTGGGGCTAGTTCAGGACTTACTTCTGGTAATTAAAGCAGCCACTATGCAGCCATTTATGTGGTTGTACAGAGTTTCTGAGAACAATTCAGCATAGGCTGGTGTGTTGTCAGGGCTTGGAGGGGCACTGAATTTTGACAAATCAATGCTTAATAATAGGTAATTTGTCTTGGAATAGTTTCTGTTAATGGTTATAATGGAATTATGGAGTTCATTTTGATTTCAAAGGAGACAGCTTTAAGGAAGGGAGGAAGAGACACTGGAAGTGAGGGGTGCAGTATTTTTCCCATATTTGGGAGCATGAAGTCCAGTATGTTGGAGCCTCTAGTAGGTGGATTCACTATTTGGTCAAGGGTGTTTGTATTTACTAAGTCCAGGAATATCAGTGCCTGTAGATTTGAGGTCATGGAGGATTCACACTCTATAGAGGTGTAATCAAAGTCTCCCATGAGTAAAGTGTAAGTTTGGATAGTAAGTGTCTCCAGTAGATCTAAGTATTGATTTTGAGCTTCTTGAGACATGGAGAGTGACCTATAGCTGGCTAAGATATGGTGCAAGATTTTGTCTATGGTGATCTGGACATGGAGGAACTGCAGCACATCATCCTGTTTGACCACCCTAGAGGTATGCTTCTTATTGATGTATAGTGAGACATTTCCACCTTTAGCCCTTTACTGTTCAGCTAGTGCTATAAAAGTGTGAAAGGTACTATAAATTTGCACTGCCAATGCACTGTGTGACACTTTTCACAATGTTTCGATAATTACACAGATGTCTATATTTGTGTGAGCAGGACTTAAAGGGAGTTTAGTTTTTTATTTAGGCCCCTGGATCTGAGCAGTAACAGCTTGAGGTTCTGTTGAGTTGATTTTGCTATATCGGTATGTTTGTCAATTTGGTATTGCCTAAAAGAGGCACTATAGTGTTGGATAAAATTATAGCCAGTATTCAAAATCCCTAGAGGGAAAGGTGCAGACCATGTCTGGCAATTTGACCATGTCCTCTCAATCTTACAGCTATTGGATTCCCTTGAAATGACACCGGAAACACAGACAGTTGTATAAATTCATCTTGTTTTTTATTTTGCATATATTGCGGCATCATCCTCTGTCATGGTAATATGCTGCTCAGTGCTGGGCTCATACCAGTTTAAGACACATAGTCTGAGAGTGCCATAATGTCTGTCTTCATATAGTCCAGGGAGGTACATCTAAGATCATTTACACCTACATGGACTATGATGGAATCATACTAGTACCAGTGGGATAATGACTTGAGTTTGTGCATGATGTGGCAGATCTTTGATCCACATAAGCAGCTAACAGTTATCCTCTCCTTGTTCAGCCTGATTAGGGGGCACCAGTATATCTTATAATGGAGGTCCCTATAATGAGATACCTGGGAACTGTATTTGCTTGCCTTAGGGGCTTAGTGTTTGGGAATCTTTTGAGAGTAACTATATGCATGGTGTTACATGTTGTTTATACTGAGTGCTTTCAAGCTTGCTGAAACACAGATTTAACAATGGGTGGTCTAGGTGATCTTATGTTGTTTAGGAAGATTGTTTTTAAGTGCCTTGGCATACATTCGTCTGTTTGTGTGTTGTGTGCAATCTGAGGTGGATGTTGTGTGCATGGTATCAACACCCTGAAGTGCATTTGTATGAAAGACTTTAGCCACTAGTGTCATTTTGTAACACACTTCTCACATACTGAGTCTGATTTTTTTAAGGATTAAGTGGTTGTCAGTATACATGAGACATTTAATTGCATTGTCTCAGGATGCCCATATCTACTAATCTGGGTGCAGAGGAGGTAGACAACTGCATTCCTATGGTGACCAGTCTTTTGATTTGTTAGCTACAAGAGGGTTAGAAGGCTATTAAGGGTGCTTTGTTAGCACAGATTGGTAAGGGTGCTATACTGGGACAGATTAGGCTGAACAATACTAAATTCTACTAACCGTAATGTTACCACATTGCTTAATTCTACTAAATCTGTATGTATTACCACTCGATACCCAACTAGTTCCTCTAAGCTTGTTGTCACATGAGGTGTTTGCACATTACTGCTACAAGTTACAGTTTTATGGACCATTCTATAGGGATAATTTGCTTTTTTGGCATTGGCTACTGTTTTTTTTTTTTTTAACCCAGGGAGATGTGTAAGATTTATAGCAGTACAGAAAAAAACAGAAAACTAAGAAGGACTTTATTCCCATGTGCCGTGAGACCCGGTTAACAATTTGTTAAATTTTAAAATTCAAAAAGCCATTACAACAGATAATGGTTTACTACTGAAGATTTACTAATGTGGACCTCTGTGTGTATCATCAAGCTAGGTTACATCAAGCCCCAGGTATTTAAGCATGATCTATTAAAATCAAACTAATAAAATGATAAGGGCTGGGGGAGGGTTGGTCTTGCCTCTACCATGGCTACTGGTTACCATGATGACCTCCCCCCTTTTCACACAGTGGGGGGTTTCACTTAGTTTTATTTGAAGAAAAAATATGACACCACTATGGCCTCATTCAAATAGGGCAAAGTAATGGTAAACTGCTGGTACTGGAAAAGTTGTGAAATTTGGCAGTGTGAAAGGAGTACCACAGAAGCAAAAAGTTCTCACAATTGTAAGGGGACTGCTGGGTACCATACATCATATGACACAGGTGACATAGACATGAAAAAAGATTTTAGCATCCTATGATGGGGAAGCTCCAACATGAATAAAGCTCAGATGTGAATGATAATGATATTATATCTGTGTTAGATAAAAAGTAATCCTATTACATCCGAGTGACACCTCCATGTGCATCTGCAGTTAACTCCTACTGACACCTCTAGGCATCAAATATTGCTTCTTCATATTTGTGTTAGTCATTTCAAAACCATGCTATGTACAAGGTTTTAAAAAATTCATCTTAAAGCTTATACAATAGCAAAGTCAACTGCATTAATATTTGACCTCTGTCTAGTGCAGATAAATAGATATTAACTGTTATTTTTATGATATTAATTTATATAGATATAATAATTTTCACATTTTTCTAAATATCTCAACAACCAAGTAACACAGGCAGAACTCCTTAGTCTCATATAAACGCTCTCAGCTAGATGAATCATTTTTGCTGACAGTATGTGTGTAACTTGAATGGCTGCTGAGATATTGTAAGCTGTTTACAAAATATTACAGATGTAGTAGTTACTGCGTTTACTGTGACAACATTCAGATTAAGACCTATAACCTAAAGAATACTACCACTATAAAAGTGGTTTGTGCTAAGGAGGTTGCCATTTATAATCCTTTCATAATGCCTATGGTTCCAGAGATATGAATATTTGTTTGAAATGTGAGGACATAATTTGATTCTGTCAAAAGGATTTGGCTCGGCCTATTGGAAGTTATACTGCAAACTTCCTGAGCTCCATTGGACTGAATGAGTTAAGATGAGGAGTCAGAGGCAGTCAACATGAAAGTATGATGGTTACTTATCTGTTGTGGAAAGTTGGTGTTCTGGATGTCGGTCATCTGGGTTTGTTAGTCCTTTCATCTCGGCGATGTAAAAGTCAGGTAAGTGAAATGTTGGTCTACTAAAGTAGACCCGTGTAGGCATACTGACTGCGCCTGAAATAAGGGCAGGAAATGTGAGATGCTCAACCTTAGGGTCAAACTGACTGTTTGCTACCACTGACTGTGCCTCTTCATCATTGCCATCATAAGCAGAGGCTACCAATACTCTAACATCAGCCAGTAGGAATTCCACAGTGCCACTGGCTTGATCACCTTTGATAAGTAACCAATATAGCTAAGAGAGAAATAAGATAAACAATTATCAAACATATGTAAAGTGAAATGTATATTAAAAATTAAGAGATGATAATGCAATGAAAATAAATAACTTTCAGTTAAACATGCATCTATCTTCTGTACGTTAATAAGAATGCAGAACGTGTGCTTATGGTATGAAGGCAGTCATGTAAAAAAATAATCAGATTAGCCTAGATATAAAAAATGGAGATGAAAGATGGATGATAAGCATCACAAAGCAAATGACACAAGAAATGGAAAACAATTCCCTTTAAAGCTACATAATACATCATGTCTCATACAAAACTTGTCTGTCCAGTAGACATCGATCCTTCCCCCCTCAAATGGCTTATTGTTAACAGCATCTTTTTGGAGCTCTATAAAAATGTAATAGAAAATAGGGTAAAAATCAGTGTCATCAAACAGGAACAAGAAAACGTTGTTGATGAACTTCTAAACTACAGCCATACCAATTTTCAAGAAATTCCTTTAAGTTTTTCCTGTCAAAATAAATTGGAGATATTCACTACTACATGATAGTGGCCAGCTCAAAGAACTCTCATACAGAATCTACTCCGAAGAAAGAGTTTCAACTGATGGCTTCCATACTTCAAGAATTGTCTTTGAAAATGGAGAGATTCACAGACAATCTGGAAAATTTAAAAGAGAACTGTCAAAGACAGATGTCTTCAAAGAAATATTACAACAACATCAAAATAAAATCACTGATATGGAAACTGCTCTGACTGACATTGATGAGAGACTTAAAGAAGAAGACAATTACTCAGAATCTCTCATACATCAAAATATATGGCTTACCAACAAACTAGATGACCTGGGGAACAGGGAGAGAAGAACCAACATAAGAATCTTTGGTCTCCCAGAAAAAAATGTAGGGAGAAGACATCATAACCTTTTTAAACTCATGGCTCCCTGACATTTTAGACTTGAAAGAGGGACTACCATATGGAATAGAAAGAGCTCATAGAGCTATTGGAAAACTACAACCTTCTTCACCCAAAACTCCACCAGGATCCATTGTGGTAAAATTTCTTTCATTTCAAGATAAAGAACTAATACTAAAATCAGCTTGGAGGAAGAGTCCACTAACATATAAACAAAATCAGTTAAAATGTGATAATGACTACTCATCAAGAGTTCTTGAACTAAGGAAAAAAATCTTGGCCTTTAGTTAAACTTCTTAAACAAAATAATATAAAAGCACAGCTAGTTTATCCAGTTAAAATAAAAATGTTTCACTCAAATAACTGGAGAAACTTCAATAACCCAGAGGAGGCATTCATATTTATCAAAAATAATAGTATCCTCTTCATTCCTGAAGAAATGGACTGGTCTAACACAACTAAACTAAAAAGATCCTCAGAAAAAACAACTGGATTGATGTGAAAAAAAAGAAACAAAGAACTGAACTTGAAAATACAGTCTCTCTCAAAGATTCAACTAAGATAAAATTTTCTGGTGCTACATCAATTTAATAAGTATGTATACCTTTAATGTTATTTATTGCTAACCTTGTCATAATATCTTCTTTCATTAGTAGATTCATAAACAATTTTAACAATGTCAAAGGTCTTAACATCAAATTGCAAGAATGTGACACACTGGCATTGCATCACAGTTAGGTCCTTTAAAAGTTGATCAGTCTGTATGCCACATAGCAAAGTATCGAGTAATACGGAAAGGTTTTACAGGTCTGTCTGAATATAACTGATTGAATGCTCTTTGCGAGATAAATGGGTCCATTTAAATGCTTTACAGAATATATTGCATATAATGCTGTTTTGAATGTTTTGCTTAATGGGTGTTATTATTTAAAAAGAAAAAATAAAATTATGACACTATGATATGAGCGACTTTATTAGCTTTGTTTTACTGATGAATAATAAGCTCATATCAGTCTACTACAACAGTTTCATTTGTACCAGGAAAGTTACACTAGGCCTAAAAATTTCAACATGAGAGTATTGCTGTTGACAACCTAAATACTCTCAAGCTTAAAAAACTGTAATTTAATCTACGAGTTAAAATTCAAAAAAAAGAAAAAAAAAAAAGAAAAGAAAAAAAAAGAAAAACTTTATACAGCATTCACATAGTCTATGCTGCATTGTTTAGCATTAGTCTGATCTAGATATGGATATGTTACTTAGAATTCTTCAACAATTACATAGTTTACTTGGTATGAGCTAGATGTTTCATTTAGACTGTCTCAGTTGTACAGAGTAAGGAGACAAGTACATGTTGATTCCAATGGCCAAGAATTCATTTGAGCAGTAGAGGCGTGTTGTCACCTGTTTATGCTCTGCAAAATAAGACGTACAGGTGAAGTGATGTAGATTAACTTCCCAACGTTAACACGAACAGCACACTTTCTTCCTGTTACTCCCAATATGGAAGAAAAATTAACCCATTTAAGGTTATGCTCCATGTTTTTTTTAATAACTTCACAACTTTATTGGTTAAGACCTGGATGTATCATTTAGTGTGTTTTACATGTGCAGATTGAGGAGACGAGCAATTATTGAATCTGGTTGACAAAGAATCCTTTCAAGCAGTAGAGACGTGTTGTCTCCTGTTTATGTTCTGTTAAATTAGACTTACATGTGAAGGGCTATAGTTTAACGTACCAATATAAACACGAATTGCACACATTCTTCCTGTAACTCCCGATATGAAAGGAAAATTAAAATAAACTATCTTTTTGCATCAATATTACCGATTCTGCATAAAATGAGAGATGGCTCTTTCATTAATACCCTCACTTAATAAACTATAATACAAGAGTTGATACATTATTAAATATCTTTCTATAAAAAATTAAAATTAAAGAATGTTCTGCTTAATAGGGAATAGAGGGCTATGGGAAAAGTCATTACTTAAAGAGATTTTCTAGTAATAATATTTACTAAAGGGAAGCAGTGTGTAGTTGCAAAGAAAGTGTCTTAGAATTGTAGTAACTCTCTTTTAATGAAAATACAGTTCTAAAAAATGAATGAAATAGTACTATAAGGCACTTTTACCTTCACTAGACATATTAGTGCCTCCTAATTGGGAAATAATTGATATAATAATAGATATCTCTAAGTGCATCAAATTGCACATTAATTGAATTAGATTGAATCATATCTTATGAAATACTATGGGAATTATTGCTCCCCTCACATAAGATAAAATACTGTTTAGAACTGGTACTATAGGGGTTCTTATACAGAATACAGAAACAGACTATGATTTACATACTTGATATGTACCTTGTTAAATAATAACTCCTAGAGGGGATTAATTGTAAGGCAATAAATAACTACCTTTGGATATTCTTTTGTTATAAGTTACGGGAGACACAAGTAGTCATAATATAAAACCAAGATCAGTTTTCACTCTTGTAAAAATAAATGATTATCTCAACATCTTTATAATAATTTCTAATAATTTCAACTACCCAAGTCTCTGGTTGATATAGGATAGTGGTAATGTTAACTACACAACACTTTACTTACAGTTCAAAATATTTCTTTGTCTTAAAATCTAATCTTTGTTATATAATTTGTCCTGTATATATGATGTTATTAAATCTCAGAGGTGAAATTCTAATGTATTAATAGCACTACAGAAATAATTTCTATGGTATACTATTGGTTATACTGAATATAATAAAATTCATTAAAACACATTTGTCTCTGACAGTTTGAAGTTGAATACAAATAATAATTCTAGTTAAGCAATAATGATTATTGTAATAAACAAGAAGCTAAATATATACATACTCTGTTAAAGATGGACAACAAACTGTAGAATAATTATTATGCTTGTATAAAGAGTAGGAAATGAATTATCTGCTATAATAGAGTTTAATACTTTCATTACTAACTTAAATATATAACTATCATTGAATCCTGATTCTATTGGAAATTGTTTGTAAAACATAAAAGATATTTTTTAAGAATTGTCATCCCTCTATTTTTATGAAATATGAAATAATTTTCTGGCAGAAAATGTTTGTGGGAGATCAAGAATTGTGTGGAAAAGACTTATCTTACGTTGAATACCTATAATTTATAGACTCAATATTGTATAAATCTGATATGTTTTTGTTTTATTTTTTATTATTCATAATTTATTCCTTTAAAAATTAACAAATGGCTAGATCTATTTGTACATAATTGCTTGGTTTATACACATCACTCTGTTGATATTTTAAAGGTATGAAATAAAATTCCTAGTCGGTTGTTCTTGACAATGATAATAGGAATGTTAAGTTTAGTAGACATCCATACACACAGTCTTGAGCTATAAGTATAAATTATAATATATTTGTATTGTTAATGCTTAATTTCTCTATATCTCCAATACAAATAAAAAGATAAAAGAATTACTAAATGGAGCTCAAATTAAGTAATTTACATTCTATTGGAGGACGGAGATGAAGGACAATCTGATAGAATTCCTAATGTGTATTAGATTGGAAGTGTATATCACTTCATGGTTTTTAGTGGGTTTATTAAAACTTTTATTAAATTTATTACAACTAACTTTACAAAAAAAATTCAATTTTGTCTTTTTTCATTGGCTTGATCAAAATAATACTTCATATACTCCCTATAAAAATAATTTAGTCATAATGAACAAAAACAAGGTAAAGGTTACACAAACTATCTATAAATTGCTACAAACTAAATCTTATTACAAATTTACCTTCCAAGTAACTTAAAGCAATGGAGTTAACCTTTATTTCCTTAAACACTAATGGTTTAAATAATCCAAGGAACAGATCTAACTTATTGAAATACTTGAAACTGAACAAAATACAAGTGATATTTCTTCAAGAAACTAACTTCAAAACTGATGATAACTTCAACTGGAATACTAATGAATATACAATATTAACTCATTCCTCATATAAGAAAAAGACTAGAGGAACACTTATTTTATGGAAAAAATATTATTATGCCTCAGATTATTTTTAAATATGAAGACAAAGAAGGTCTTTTGTCTATTGTAATACTGAAATACGACAACAGAATTTGAACATTAGCAAATGCTTATTGGATTCCAGGTATAGGTATATGTACTGTAAGAAAGCACATAGATTTAATAACTAGAGTATACAAGGAATATTTGATATTAGGAGGAGACTTCAATTGCATATTGGATAATACAGAGACCTCCAATAAAAAAGCGTATGCATAAGTAACTCAGGAAAAGCACTTAAAAAATTTTGTGAAAGCATAAGTCTAGTTGATACATTTAAATATAAAAAAAATATTCACTATCATATTCACATCAAGATCATAGGTATGGTACACAAACCAGAATAGATAAAATATTAATATCTCAAGAATTAAATACAAAATAATGAGTTTCTCTATAACCCCATGTCCTTTCTGTGATCATAACTAATTAATTCTTAAAATACATACAAATTTTGAAAGATTAGCACTTAGGACTAGAATCCCAGCATACATTACAATACTAAATCAATTTAAACCTTGGCTAGATTCAGAAATTCAATTTTTGCTAGATATAAACTACACTACTGAAACTAATATAATAAACTTATGGGATACACTGAAAGCATATTTGAATAGGAAGATACTTTCATGGTATAAAAATAAATTAAAAGAATGTGAATCAGAACTACAAAATATCCAAAAGAATTGCTGAACTAAACCTAAACAATTCTAAAAACCCTCAAAAAAAAACAATAAAACTATTGAACAATTAAACAAAAATTGCACTGAAATCTTAACTCATAAAACAAATCTAGTTCTAGAAAGGTTAAAACTCAGTTCATTTGCTGTATCACCGAAACATATGCATAGCTTAGCTGTTAAAATGAAAAAACAAGCTTCTGAATATAACATCTCAAATATTATTCATGAAGGGGAAAAAACAAAAAATTATCTGACATAAATGATATACTGGATGCCTTTAAACATCATTACTCTAATCATTATAGGGAAGAATCAAAATGTACTAATACATTAAATTTAGAGTTAAATTCATCTAAGCCAAAGGTAATTCCAGAAAAAGTAACATATGATCTTCAAAAACAAATTTCCCTAAAAGAAATTACGGAAAAAATCAAGGAAAGTAAAAATAATGAAGTTCTGGGAATTGATGGGATAATTAATGAATTGTATAAGATATTTCCTTCCACAGTAATAACTTTATTTCATAAAACATTAAATTAAATACTAATGAAAAACATAATCCCACCCTCGTGGAAATATTCTTTAATCTCACCCATCTTAAAAGAAAACAAGGACCCTTCTCAATGTAATTCTTATAGGCCAATCTCAATTCTTAATAATGATTATAAAATCTTTATGTCAATATTAGAATCAAAATTCCTCTAACGCAAATTATAAATGAAGATCAAAGTGGTTTTATTTATAATAGACATACCCAAGATAATATTCATAGAATTTTAACACTCATAGATTTTCTAACCAAAGACAATAAGGAAGCCTTAATAGTAACTTTGGATATAGAAAAAGCATTTGATTCCCTCAGGTGGGAATTTCTTTTTAAGGCCCTAGAATTATTTAATTTTCCATTTAATTTTATTTCATTAATAAGAAACATTTATAAAAATAATCTAACATATGTCAAACTTGGACCATTCATGTCTAAAACCTATTGAAATTTCCAAAGGAACAAAACAAAGATGTCCAATGTCTCCTATTTTGTTCACTCTGGCAATAGAATTATTAGTTTTATCTATTTGTAACAATCCCAAAATAACTGGTATTGATCTATATGGCCAATTTAACTAAACAATTATGCTATTTGCTAATGATATATTACTCACACTCAATGTTTCAGAAGAATCTTTACAGGAATTAGATAGTCAAATAAAAAAAATTCTATCTGATCTCTGGACTCTCTTTTAATAAATCAAAGTCAAATGATCTATATTTAAATAAAAAAAGAGGATCCATTCTAAACATGAATCATATAATAGGACAACAAGTTTCTACAATAAAATACTTAGGAATAACTCTAAGCCATAGTATGGAAACGAATTTAACCTTAAATTATAATAATATAATAAATAGTATAAAAAATTAATTACAAAGTGGAACAAGATATTTTTGAAATTTGAAGATAGACTTCAGATTATAAAAATTATATTACTTCCAAAAATAAATTATATTACACAAGCCATTCCCATGATTCCAGATAGAAAATATCTAGAAGACATAAATAAAACCCTTTTGAATCTTCTTTGGTATGAAAAAAATAGGATTGCTTATGCACATCACATAAGATCCTAGAAAAGAGGTGGTATCAACTTTCCAGATACTGAGACTTATATAAAGGCTTCTTTTTTTTTTAAATTGTCTTTAATTGGTTTGATAATAATTATTCATGATCTTGGAAAACAATGCACACTGTAATTCTATTAAATGAAAATAAATTAGCTAAAAATCTTATCACATTAGATCATAATATATTGTGGCATGGCTTAATGATTAATATTCAATATAATATATCTAAACTAACCAATATAAGCTATATAAATAACATGTATAGTTTATATAGAAAATGTATCGATTCTAACACTGACATCAAGATATGGCTAGATTTGTTAATACCATTTAGTTCTAAAAAAAAAAACTTCTTTAATAAAATATACAAAAACACTTTAAGAAACTGGCAGATGAAAACCTTTTCCTGTTGGCAACATTTTATACAAAATCAAAAAGTATTAGACTCTAAACAAATTCAAAATTCATATAATATATCAAATGATGATTGGTTAATACTCCAAAGCATATTATCACATGCCAAGGACTTAAATAGAGTAATTATCAATTCTTCTTACAAGACTTCTCCTAAATTCATAAATCTTATGTCTGATATAATATATAACAACTTTCACTGGACTAACTTGACATCAAAAATCTGCAAAATATTAATGATTTATAAATTCAACACTAATGTGAAATTTTGCAATTATATAACTAAAGGACACCAAGCTAACTTATCAGAAGAAAGTAAAACTTATCTCTTAAATTCAGTGAACTCTACATTTAATATACAAATATGGAAAATTTACACTTGGAAATTTATACATAGAGCATTTATTACACCAGATAAATTAGCTAAAATCACAACAGAAAATACTACTTGCTGGAGATGCCTTCTAATCTGTAAAGCTGACTGGTTCCATATATTTTATGATTGTGATAAAATTTAAAAAAAAATTGGGAAGATCTTACTAAATTCTTACACGCCATTTTCACAGATGCTTTTATTTTAACCAAATCCTTAATTTTCCTAAATGTAAATGATAATATTGAAATGAATAAAAATTATTTATATTTACTTTGGTCCATATTGGCTGTAGCAAAAAAATGTATTACAAGAATTTGGATGTCAACACATGAACCAACTATGGAAGAATTATTGAAGTTGCTAAAAGAAACTGTTTTACATAAAATCAAAATTAAAGAACTGTGAACTGCTCCTAAAAATGGACCAAAAATCCTTGGGTGAAAATCCTTGCTCTTATCAAAACATTGAAACATGACTCTGACTAACTCTTCATGTGTAACCTGTTTGAAATTAATATATGCACAAAATTTGCTATATTTTACAATGTTATTGTTCAAGCCAATTGTAAATAGTGTATATAGAATGTTATAACTCTAATCTATATAGAAAATGTATGAGAAATTATCATTACCAATAAAAAATATAAAAAATGTGAAAGAAAAAAAAAACCTTCACCCCTCCGTCTCACTCTCCCCCAGTAAATTTTCTATCCCACTTGTCTCTCTGGCTCTATTTATATACACATAAACACATATGACATATATATCTATAATGTCAATTATTTAAGTATATAACATCCCTCAAAGTTCTGCAGTAGATACACTTAGGTTGTCTTCTATGTCAGCCACAACATCAACAATTATGTGTGAATGCTGTGTTGAGCTGTTAACAAAAAAAAATATGAATGTATCTGTCCATTACATAAAATACATGAAAATAAAGGCTTCATATGAGAACAAGCAACTTAATACAGACCCCCTTCACACACACAGCCACCAAAGAAAGAAAATAATAGATAAAAAGAACTGAAAAGATGACAAATATTTCTGTAACTCTGTAGTATAATGCAACATTACCAAAAATAATTTGTACCTGTCAAAGAAAAAAAGGATAAAGATTTTGTGTCATATCCACTTCTGTGGAAAGCAGCCAAGTATACATCACAGGGTTAATAAAATTTTGTGTGCTAATAATGCAAAAACCCATGACCTTACTAATAAGCAATGCAAAAGTCTTCTGCACAAAGTGGTCTGCTTCCCAAATTAATTCTCCAATTAAATGTCAATTGCCATTATCTAGAAACATTTTTAAAATTCAAGAAATAGCTGATGCACATGGCTATGTTAATATTGTGAAATGCTATTGTGAAATGCAATCCATCTGTAAGTTTAAAATACATCAAGCAGTAAAAATCAGCAATCTACATTTACAGCAAATCAGTTGTTAGAGTAGTAACAGGTTTTCAATGCAAATAGCAGTACCATTCTCTATGGATTCAGTCTTCTTTGCAAAGATACAAGTACCTTATCATCACACTTATGCTCATAGGTTCATAGGAGGTTACTAGGCTAGTGGACCTAGAGCCGTTAGCCATGTTAATCCCAAGAATCCCAATTTTTGTTTGAGTAGTTTGCAAAACAAATTTATGAACAGAACAGGTTTGTGATCACACTGGCTACCCCTGTCCATGAGAGACATGGGCTCCACCCCAGGAGCGAAGTTTTGATGTCCCATTCAATTATCTAGGTTGTATTTGAATAGGGTCAATGAGAAACTTTGTTTTACATGAGTAGAAAGTCTATTCCAGATAAGTGGCACTCTCTGGGAGACATAGCTGTCTCTCCAGCATGTTCTGTTAATGTCACAGACTAGGTTGAGATTCCTAAAGCGAGTGACTCTTGTGCCATTTGACTTGTGGATGTGCAGCATTTCCATTAGGGTAGGGTGGAGATTGCCTTGTAGGCCAGGCACAAGTTACATCTCACAGCCTATAAGATACAGAGTAAATTGACATGGCTTTCATCCTGTCCATGCAGATAATGGTTTAGAGTCCCTATTTTTCTTAGTATGAAACATCTGAGGTCTCCCCAGCTGCTGCATTTGTCTGGTGAGGTACATGAAAAAGGGTGCATTATACTCTGTTGCTGGTCTGATGAGAGTCGAGTACAATGGAGTTATAATACCCCGTGACTTGGATGCTATGCCCTTGCTTATGAGGTGCGCTACATAAAAGCCTTTCCTTACCACTGTGGAAACTTGGTGGTCCAAGTTCAGATTGCCATCAGCCTGTTTTCCCAAGTATCACAGCACCGGGTTGGAACTCATGGGGTTCTGTTAATGTTGTTATAGGCAATTTGGTTTTGCCAAAGGGAATGATAATGCATTGTTTTGCATTTAGTTTTAAACCATGGCTTTGACATCAATCATTCATTTGTTTTAACCCTTCTTTTAATATGTTGACATTGTTGGGAGTATGTGCAACCTCATTTTTTCTTCACAGAATATGTATTTGTTTGGCTACATGGTGATAATAATCTTAAGTGTATGTTGTGAAAGACCCAGTGTCCAAGGGTTCATATCCAGAGAAAGTGTTTGAGTGAACATAATGATGTTTAATGAGTGTATGGTCATGTTGAAAGGCAATAAAGTTGAGGAAATATCAGTACCATACATTTTAGCAATGGGTTTCATAATGTTAACCCTACTTAAGCAATGTTTTTCTTTTATCATAATTGTTTGCATACCTTTTGACCTTGCACATGTTTGGCTGACAGTGGTTCTTAGCAATAAACTAGAGTTCACTTCTTAAGGAAAAAGGAGAAAAAATATAATTTTGGGCACATTCTGTAGTGTAAATGAGTCTGACACCATTGTGCATCCATCAGCACTCTGGATAGTACTTGGTGAAGAAAATGCAAATGACTTCTAACTTTTCTGTGGTACAAGGTATAAGTGAAGTAAATTTAGAGAAAGAAGATAATGCAGGATTCAAATCCAGTTAAATGGTAGTTTTACAGAGGGTGATCTGATTACATATTTGTGCACATTTTGTTATGTTATCGGGTTGTTTGAAACTCAGCTATTCTCAATATTGCTAACAATATGTGAGTTTTTATCTGTCCCATTTCCCATTATTTGGCCTTATCTATAGTCTGATCATGTGCCAGAAAGTAAAGGTCTGATGTAGCAAGAAATTGTGGAAGGATGGACATGTCACTGTAATGCAATCCTTGTTCTGGTCATTGCTATGTATACTCTTTGACTGATATAATTTTCCTTTCAGTTTTTTCCTATTTTTCTTTTTTTTATGCTTTTTGTATCTGTGCTCTGCTCAGCAGCATACAAACACATTTCTTTCCTAAGGAAAACAGTGAAAAAAAAATTTTTGGATGCCTTCTGCACTGCAAATGAGCCTGGCAGCAGTGTGCGACTGCCAAAACTCTGGATAGTAGTCAGTGAAGAAAATGAACTTCTCAAGTAACTTGCTTTTTGGCACAGGGTGGATGTATATTGATCCTAGAGAAAGAGGACAGCTGACTCAAGGTTCAACTCCAGTTTCAGATACTTTTGCAGAGGGTATCAGATTGCTACTGTCACAACATTTTGATTAGGAACATAACAAAACATACAAATGACTATCATAACAATGTTTATCTTTAGTATAACTTTTAATGTTTTCTATAGAAGCCCAATTTAACATGTGTAAATCGGGTCTACTTTTAAAGCTTGAAGTTTCAAAACTTTGAATTTATTATGGTATAAACCATAAGACTGAAATTTTGAAACTTAAAGCAGTATAGTGCAGAACATGAAATTCACTGTTATCATCACTGTAGTGCAATCTTAGAGTTGGTATATTTAATTAGTAGAGAGTTTGGGGGTGCAGGGGCCTTGCCCCTTTGGAAGAATGTGAAGGAAGTTGTTTTTGTTTTTGTTTTTTAGAAGTTTTGAACTTTCAAAGCTTTGATCTTATGGTCTTGACCATAAGAAATTTGAAGTTTTGAAACTTCAAGCTTTAAAAGTACACCCATGTAAATTATGCTAAACATGACTGTGATGACATTTAATATAGAATGTGCAAGCATAGGTATGATGTGCACAATATACTTGTTATGAGATAACACATATCATAAGTATGTGTTTAGGACAGTATCACTTGTGAAGTATGTATGAAACATAACACACTGTATATTACTCAGGTTATGCAACCACATGAATGTGACACATACTTGCAAACACAAAGACTGCCTTTTACATCAAAATGCAGTCCCATGACTAACTAAAGTGACAGACATTCAAGCATCTCTGAAGTATATATCCAGTCATTGTTTCATTACTATAGCTATTATCAGCTTTTGAAAAGTAAGTAATGTGGCAATGCAAGTTAATAAGGAATGTTTAACATGTTATCCTTTTTTTTCTCATGGACCCGATTCCCAGGTGATACTGCTGAATCTTACCATTGTGTAATTCCAAACAGGACAATATGTTAGAAGCCATACCATTTTCACCCAACCAAGCATGATCATAAAAACACACCATAGAGTATTTCATTATTTAACAATGGAACATGTGTCACATAGGGCCAAATGTCCATGCCATTAATCACACCTTTAGTACTTTTTGGCATAATCAAGCCACTGCTGTGCATTCAATTGTGTAAATGCAGCTGGCAAAGCTATGTACCTTTGTACACAAGCTGTTAAACATGAGATCTGAATTGGACACCAATTCTGACCCATATTTATAGCTTGAATACTGCATACATGGCTGGCAATGGTAGGCATGGAGCTCCATTTAGAAGACAAAGGTGAGGTATGGAGGAATCCAAGTCTTTTATGGAATTACTCATGGTACAGCTGGAGACTACTGCAGGGGGAGATATACCAGGTCTCAGAAGAAGGCAGAGTCATATTATCACCACAACAGTGGTATGAAGTAGCACAAGCAGGACTTCCTTAGCCAGTGGGAGAATGAATTTAAGACTGCAAACTCTCCTCAGTTGTGTAAGTATACTGACTTATTGCCTGTCTATGATATGGAATTGATTAGTTAGCAAATGCAGTTATTCATTATGCCTCACAGTTACATCCATTTCCAGCTTGAGAACAGTGAGATTCCAATGCTTACCCTCAGAACTGTCAGTACTAGTTCTGTGTTAGTTGCCATCCATGGCATCATAGGTTCATAGGAGGGTACTAGGCTATTGGCCCTAGGGCCTATATAAGCCTAGCCAAAAATGTACCCTGGCTTTTGCCACCCAAGAAAATTATTTTCCTGTGCCCCTGTCAAGCAGAGCACAGAAGTGATCCCCAGGGTGAATTTCCTATCTCCCATCCAATCATCAAGATTTTTCTTGAAGAGTGCTAATGAGGAGCTCTGTTTCACATAGATAGGTAGTCTGTTCCAGAGTATGGGAAGTCACTGGGACAGGAATCTATCCCTCCAGCATGTTCTGTTTATTGTGGTGATAAGGTTTAGGTCCCTAGAGCATGTAGCTTGGATGGATTGGGGTTTCTTTAAGTGGAGCATGTCCAACAGCTCTGGGATTGACATAGCTTTGTATGTTAGGTGGAGATCACCTCTGAGTAGGCAATTTGCGACAGAGTAAAGCTGGAGATTTTTGAGGTGGCCTGCATAGGGCATCTGTTTGAGGCCAGTAATCCTCTTTGTGAGGTATTTCTGTGGCCTTTCCAGTTGTTGTAGATGTCTTGTGAGGTCCATACCAAAAGGAGCGTTGTACTCTATAATGGGTCTAATGAATGATGAGTAGAGGGGAACAATGACCTCATTTTTTTCTGGATGAGAAACCTTTTGTAATGAGATGAGCCACATAGAAGGATTTTCTGACCACTGTGGTGATGTGATTATCAAAGGAGAGACTACTGTCCACCTGTGTCCCAAGGTCTCTTATCACATTTTCGGTGTTAAGTAGACTACCAGCAATGTGGTAGTTCATGGGTACATCGCTTTTACCAAAGGGGATGACAATACTCTTTTTGGCATTGAGCTTCAAGCCATGGCTTTGACACCAGGCATCTGTCTCAGTGAGGCTCTTTTGTAGTATGTCCACATCATTAGGAGTTTTGATTATGGCTCCTAGTTTGCAGTCATCTGCAAACTTTGTTAGCCAAAGACCTTCTGTGTTAGCCTGTACTTCAGACAAGTAGATACCAAACAGGAGAGGACCCAGGACTGAGCCCTGTGGTACTCCACTTGTCACTGGTCTGAAGTCGGCTTTGGAGTCTGCTACTTTCACAGTGTGGATTCTGTCCATGAGCCAGTTGGCAACCCATCTTGTGACATAGGGATTTATACCTAGTTTAGTGAGCTTATCTATAATTCCAGAGTGGGGGATGATGTTGAAAGCCTTGGCGAGATCTAGATAAGCTGTGTGAACCACCTTACCCTCATCTATGGCTTTGGTGACTGCTTCAAAGAAGTCAATCAGGTTTAGGAGACATGATCTGCCTTTTGCAAATCTGAACTGGGTAGGGTCCAGAGTTTGGAGATTACCAATGTCTTTGTTTATGAATTCCATGATGATACGTTCCATGGCCTTGCAGACCAGGCTCATCAGGCTAATGGGGCGGTAGTTCCCGGGGTCCGCCGTGGCTCCCCCTTTGTGGAGTGGGATAACCATTGCAGTGCGCCATTCAGTGGGCAGAAAGCCTGAGGTGAGGCTATGACTGAACATGGTACTTAGGTAGGGTGCCAGTTCATTCTATAGTTCATGTAGAACGCAGCCTGGGATATGGTCAGCTCCCATGGATGCTGTGTTCTTGGCTTTGGAGACTGTGTTTTTTACCTGTGCAGCCATGATTACAGGAACTTTGCATTTTTCCGGTATAGAAATGGGCCCTCTAGGGGGTGAGAGGGGGGTAAAGTTAGCACTTAACCTATCTGCCAGGATGTTGGCAATATCAGTTGGTTCAGTATATTTAGTGCCATTGTGCGGTAACTGGTAACTTTTTTCAAAAAAATACAGTATTTAAATTGATTTTAACTGTGTGGAAGGAATATTAGCTGAACTGGAAGTTAGTCAGTGTTTGCTGAATTTTGTTATTTGCTGGTAATTACAGGTGTGGGGGTAGTCACATTCTTTGATTTCCTGTCCTTGCCTATTTAAGTGGTACAGTGTGAAATATTTTCTGCTTAAAAACCTCAGCTTTGGCCAGCTAAGAACTTGCTATATTCAACTGGATGTATAAGAGAATTTAAGTACCTTTATCTGCTCTTTTATTTTCAAAAAAATACAGTATTTAAATTGATTTTAACTGTGTGGAAGGAATATTAACTGAACTGGAAGTTTTCACTCTGCTCTTCAGTTAGTCCCACCCATCCTCCCTGTTTTTGTTTTGGTGTTAATCTTAGTGGCCTTCCAACTGCCCGCCCCTCTTGTAAATTTGTGTTTGGATACTCCTTCTGGGCCCATCTCATTTGCTCACTCAACTGAGTGCAGTGAGATCATATTCTGATTTCAGGCACTCCTACTGTGTACAAAGAGAGCATCTGGGAAACAGAAAAAAAAAAAAAATTTAAGCTCGTTTCCTGCCTTTCCTGTTAAGTGGTATAGACTATTTGTAGGCTTCTGAGCCCCCAAGCCCTTCTGTGTTGGAGGGAAGCCTTCTAGCTTAGTTTTTTTTCTTATAACTAGCCAGTTTTCTAGTTTCAGCACTCAAATCTGTTTCTTTGATCTCAGCACTTGTTCAGAAAAAAAAAAAAAAAATGTCATCTGCTTTTACTGTACTTGTGTTTCTACCTACTTTTTTACTTTTGCATCATCTTAAAAGTACTCAGTTGTATTTATTACTGCTTGGTGTAACTCATTCTAAGCCTTTTGGTTTAAACACTTGGGCTTCGGACCAGTTGTTTTGCACTGAGAAAGTTTGTGGTCTGCACTGTAGTGGCAGAACAGGTATCTTACATCCTTCTAGGTTGGGAACTGCTGATTGAGGGCTCAGTGTCTGTTATTCTAAAAGTGTATTAATTCTGGTTTAAGCACTTGGGCTTTCAGGCCAGTTATTTTACATTAAGAGGGTTTGTGGTCTGCACTCTTGTGGGAGGAGAGGCTGGACTCTGCCCTTCTGAGCTAGGAATTTCTGGTTGAAGGCTTATAGTGCATGCATATCTGAACTGCTTCTTACTGAAGTTGGTGCGCCTTGTTTGCTGTGGCAGAGACTGGATTCGAGCCTGCTGGATCTAGCTTTGTTTGTGTAACTTGAGCACTAATCCAGGCATTCTCTAAAGTATTCAATTGTATTTATTACTGCTTGGAAGTAACTTGATTAAAGTGTAGCTATCATTCTAAGTATTTTGGATTAAGCACTTGGGCTTCAGACCAGTTGTTTTACATTAGGAAGGTTTGTGGCATGCACTGTGGTGGCAGGACAGGTAGCTTTCATCCTTCTAAGTTGGGAACTGCTGATTGAGATCCCAGTGTCTGTTATTCTTAAAGTGTATTAGTTCTGGTTTATGCACTTGGTCTTCAGGCCAGTTATTTTACATTAAGAAGGTTTGTGGTCTGCACTCTTGTGGGAGAAGAGGCTGGACTCTGCCCTTCTGAGCTGGGAATTTCTGGTTAAAGGTTTATAGTGCCTGAATATTTGAACTGTATCTTACTGAAATTGGTACACCTTGTTTGCTGTAGCATAGACTAGATCCAGGCCTGCTGAATCTAGCTTTGTTTATATGTTTGTTGTTTGTTTGCTTGTTATTTCACTGGAACGCTAATTCCACCTAATACGGCTTCTCAGCTTCTGTGGATCACTAGTGATATCTGCATTGCTTACTGTACTTATTTCCTTGTTTCACTTGAAAGAAAGTTACTGTTTGTCATTTTTGCATTTAAGTTACCTGTAACACATTGCACTTAAGTTACCTGGCACTTGCTCACTAAAGCAATTATATAAGTCAGCACTAAAAATTAAAAGCACTACACCCTCACTGCCCACTGGCCCTGGTTTTCAATTATTAAGGAATTCCCAATATTATTCTAGTATGTCCAAAAGTCAGTTGTCAATCTCCTCTCCGGTCCAGCTGGTGAATCTGGGAATCTTGAGGCAATGTTACAACTGCCTCATGTACACAGACAACCCTCTCCTCCTCCCAACAAATTCCAACACATGTGAGAGATGCAACCATACAGCCAAACTGGAGGCTAAGCTCTCTCAACTCAGTACTGGCATAACCAGTCAGGAGGAGAAGGAAACCACACTCACTACAATTCCAGTCTCACATAGACCTACCACGACAGCAAACCAAACACATAATCACACAAAAACATACTCGGAGACTCTAAATAAAGATCTGCCGAAGCAGCAGAGACCTCCAAAGCAGACACCCAAGCAGCCGCTACCCCAAAACAAAACACGTGCAACACAAATCTCACAAAGCCAGTGTGCCAAACAGTCACTGCCCTTAAGACTAAACAACACACCTGATACACTTGTAATAGGTGACTCTATCATCAGGCACACTGACGTCCCGCTCACCAGGCTGAACAAGGAGAGGGTCACGGTGAGCAGCCTGTCGGACGCTAGGATCCGCCACATAACACAAGCACTCAGGTCACTCCAAGGCAAGTACAAATATGACTCAGTCATTGTCCATGCTGGTGTGAATGACCTGAGACGACCTCCCTGGACTACATGAAAAGAGACATAAAGGAGCTCTCTGAGCATGTAGCCCAGGCCGGTATGACACTGACCTTGAGTAGCATCTTACCCTCACCAAGAATGATGCCACAATATGAAGACAAGATGATCAATTTCAACAATTGGCTTAAGTACTGGTGTCATTCAAAGGGGATCCAATGCCTATCAGCTTGGGATGATATGCTCGACAAGCCACGATGCTTCGCTAGGGACGGCTTGCACCTGTCACCCTGGGCTTTCGGATATTGGCAAAGGCTCTTGCTACCCCCATAGTGCCTTTTTAGGCAAGGCTCAAAAGACAAACCCACCTCCATAGGTATCACAAGGGATAAGAAACTAAGAGTAATGCTACTCAATGCCAGAAGTCTAAACCTCAAGATGCATGCACTCGAAACTCTCCTTAGCATGGAGAACATCGATATCTGTGCAGTAACAGAAACCTGGTTTAGGGCTCCCGAGAGCACCCCAGCACTACCAGGTTATACCTCATACCATGCTTTTCGCCCCAAAACTTGGACCGAACCACAAAAGGAGGGGAGTATCGATATTCATCAAAGATACCCACACCTCCAGGTTGGTGGCAAAGCACGAAGCATCAGAGACTATCCATGTGCAACTAACAGTGGGTAAAACTGCCTTCCAGTTTATAGCCTGCTACAGACCACCCTCCCAAACCCAGGAACCCCACTCGGCCTTCCTGAGAACACTGGAAAATATGAAGGTCTCTCCAAACACCATTATATTGGGCGACTTCAACTACCCAAACATAGACTGGGAGCATTACTCTAGCTCCAACACCCTAGCCCAAAGGTTCCTAGAATTTATAAACTCAAATGCTATGGAACAACTTGTTACCACTCCCACAAGAGGGGAAAACATACTGGACCTGATCATCACCAACATGAAGACTCTATGCTCCAGACCAGAAGTGTATCCCTCAATGGTAAGATCAGACCATAAACTAATCTCACTGGATATTCACATCCCGACCCCACCCCCTGCCCAGAAAACCACAGTGAAAAACTTCTCTAAAGCAAATTTCACACTCCTCAAAACTGAGGTGGAATCCTTCAAAGCCCCCGGGCCTGTGGAAAATACGGCCCAGACCGCAGAATCCTTTATAAACGCATTCTATGAACACCTTCAGGAATGCGTGGATCATGCGATCCCAAATAAAACCAAGACCCAATCCTCCAAAGGCAGACATCCTGTCTGGTGGACCCCAGCCATAAACAAACTATACAATAGAAGAAGGAAGCTACTAAATGATAGAGCAAAATCCCAAAAAGGGAAGGCATCACTGATCAGTATTAGCAAAAAACTACGGGCACACATAAAATTGTCTAAGGCCAGCTTCGAGAGAAAAATTGCACAGGACACTAAGGATAATCACAAGACTTTCTTTAGTTATGTTAGGAACCTGGGTGGTAATTCCCAGATATGCTCAGAATTAGTCCAAAATGACAAAAAATACACGGAAACCACAGACATTGCCAACATCCTAGCTGACAGGTTCAGCACAAACTTCTCCCCTCCCCACCAAAGGGCAAATATCTATCCCAACAGAGTGCTGCCCCACTGACATCTCAGTTGCTCAGGTAAGAGCCGCTCTCTCTAAAGCAAACAACACAGCATCAATGGGACCAGATGGTGTCCCGGGCTGCATCCTACATGAACTCCAAGAAGAACTAAACCCAAACATAAAACTACTGTTCAATCTCAGCCTTACTACAGGATATGTGCCCAAAGAGTAGCGTACAGCAACAGTGGTCCCTCTCCATAAAGGTGGTGCCTCAACGGATCCTGGAAACTATCGCCCCATAAGCCTGACTAGTTTGGTCTGCAAAGCTATGGAAAGGATCATCATGGACCTCATAAATAAAGATATTGGGGACCTACAAACACTGGATCCTACCCAATTCGGCTTTGTTAAGGGCAGATCCTGCCTCTTAAACCTGGTTGATTTCTTTGAAACAGTCACCAAGGCCATTGACGAGGGGAAGGTGGTCCACACAGCCTACCTGGACCTCGCAAAAGCCTTCGATACAATACTCCACTCTGGCATTATAGATAAGCTCACCAGCTTAAATATAAACCCCTATGTCACTAGATGGATTGCAAACTGGCTCAAGGACAGAACCCACATGGTTAGAATTGCTGGAGCCATGTCAGACTCCAAACCAGTTACAAGTGGTGTCCCACAAGGCTCAGTCCTGGGACCTCTCTTGTTCGGTATATATTTCTCAGAGGTACAGGCCAACACGGAAGGACTGTGGCTGACCAAGTTCGCAGATGACTGCAAATTGGGCGCCATAATCGACTCTCCAGCCAATACAAGCATCCTCCAAAAGGGCCTCATAGAAACAGACAACTGGTGCCAGAGCCATGGCCTCAAGCTAAATGCCAAAAAGTGTATAGTCATCCCCTTTGGCAAAAACAAAGTGCCCACAAATTACCACATAGGTGGTAATCCATTAAGTGCAGAAGAAGTAATTAGGGACCTGGGGACCCAAGTTGATAGCAATCTCTCATTTGACAACCACGTGGCCAAAGTGGTTAGAAAAACATTTTATATGGCCCACCTAATCATGAAGGGATTCACATCTAGATCAGGGGAGGCCATCGTGCCTCTTTACTCATCCCTCATCAGGCCCATAATTGAGTACAATGCCCCTTTTGGGAAGTACCTTACCAGACACCTGCAGCAACTGGAAAGACCCCAAAAGTACCTCACCAAGAGGATCAAAGGGCTCAAACAGATGCCATATGCTGCCCGGTTAAAGAAACTCCAGCTCTACTCAGTGGCATACCGCCTGTTCAGAGGCGATCTGTGCCTAACGTATAAAGCCATGTCCAACCCGGAATTAATGGGCATGCTGCACCTCAGAAAATCCAAATCCCATCGAGCTATGCACTCGAGAGACTTGAACCTCAGCACTGAAATAAATAGGACATGCTGGAGGGACAGATTCATAACCCAGAGGCTCCCTTCACTCTGGAATAAAATCCCAGTCCAGGTTAGGCAGAGTCCCTCATTGACTCTCTTCAAGAGGAATCTTGATGAGTGGATGGGAGATCATAGGTTTACCCTGGGTATCACTTCTGTGTCACTGTTAGACAGAGGCACAGTATACTAACCTCGAAAAAGGGCATAGCAAATAAATTTAAAATGGGTGGCAAAAGCCAAACACATTCTGGCTAGGCTTATAAATGCCCTAGGGCAGATAGCCTAGTATGAACCTATGAACCTATGAACCTATGAGTGTTGCCATTGAGATTTTTTTTACTAAATATTTTTTTTATTATTACAAATAAGATGTCTTAAGAAACATTACATGAAATAAAGATAAATAACATATTTACAATTCTAAAACATTACTAACTTCAAACCATTATATAACTATTTACATTGGTGTCTATGCAAATAACATTGAAATTCTATATTATATAAAGTTAGAAACATAAGATGATATATCTTCGTCGATCTTTTCGAGTGTTTCCAGTACTTTCATCCAAGAGTAATAGTAAGAAGTAGATCTTTTAGTTCTGGTCTTCAATGTTAATATTTCCATATGAGCAACTGTTGATGTTAAATTCTCAAATTCCTTGAACGTAGGAGAAGCCTCATTTTTCCAGTGTATAGTTATGATTTTACGTGAAATTGCCAATAGTGACCATAGGATTTTAGTGTCTTTTTTTGGTACACAGTTTGGAATAGGAGAGTTGAATAAAATTAAAGACTTTGTTAATTGAAAATTATCATTATAAACAGTCTGAAAAAATAGTTAATGGACTTCCAGTACATATTGAGACATATACATTCATAAAAAACATGCTGCCAATCTGCTTTTATCTTGGTATAGCATCTCCAACATTGATCTTCAACAGAATACATTTTGACTAGCTTATGTGGTGTATAGAGACTTCTGTGTAGATATCTCCAAGTGAATATTTGCCAGTATTTTGATACTGTAGAAAATTTGGAAGATTTTAGAATATTACTTTTTTCTTCTTCAATTGGAGGATGGTTGTTTATTAAAGTATAATAATCCCAGTATGATTTTTTTCATGATCATTTTTTGTTTTTTTAACAATTTTATAGATATTAGACAAATAACCTGTACCCTGATAAGGTTGTTTTGTGATACGAATAAGGTATTCAATGAGATTTGGAGCTTCATGTCTAACTGAAGGTTGCATTTGTTCTATTTTATTTATAAGAAACTGTCTTAGATTTTGTAAAAGCAACCAGTAGTCTTTATTTATATTATAATTGTAAGTTATCTGTTCATTTTTCCCTTTCTCTATAAGTTGATGCCAATAGAATAATGATTTTTTCTTGAGTATATTCATTTTAGAGATTTGGGATGTATCTAGAATATTGGGTGTAAAAGCTATAGGGAAAATAAGAAAAATCCAAGAATTAATATTTGGTATTTTAGTTATATATGTTTTGAACATTGAAAGTGTAGAGCCTATATAGTTTGATGGCAATTTATTAATATTATTCCTTTTCCCTAAAAAATAATCTTTTAACATCCATATAAGGGGTGTTGATATTACTGTTAAGTAGTCTTGTATGTGATTATAATTGATTTCTATGTAAATCTGCTCATGGGCCTGTTTCCATATAGGTGTGTATGAATTATTTAACCATAGTGTTATATTTTTTAATAACAGATGAGGTAATATAGAAATCAATATCCGGTAAATTAATTCCACCATCTTCCCAATCTTGTAAATGTTTATTTAAGGCTATACAAGGTTTATTTGGAAACCACAGAAAATTTAAAATAAGTTTATTGTATCTTTGAATAATATATTTGGGAGGTGGCAATGAAAAGTTTTGTATTAAGTATAATATTTTGGGAAATATGATTACTTTAATAAGATATAATCTGTCTGCTGTTGAAAAGATGTATTTATTCCAGTAACCAATTGTTTGTTCTATTTTGCCTAGTATTTTATTATAGTTACATTTTAGAGAATCTGTTAATTTACTGAGTAGATTTATTCCAAGATATAATAATTTATTTTCTGTTACTATATATTTGGAAAATCATTTGTTTATATATTTTTTTTACAGTTACAGGGCATAATTTTTGTTTTGTTTTCATTAAACTTTAAGCCTGAAATATTTTGAAATTTATTCATGGAGTTAAATAGAGCATTGGCATCTGAGAGAATTAATAGTATGTCATCAGCAAAGAGTTGGATTTTAAGGTTTAACATTTTATTAATGCAAATGCCCTTTATGTTATTGTTTGATCTGATTTGATTTGCAAAGAGTCTATGAGTAATGCAAATAACAATGGTGATAAAGGGCAATCTTGTTTAGTTTCCCTTTTCATTGTTATAGGGCCTGATCTATGCAATCCTAGTTTAACATATGCAGTAGAATTGTCATATAGTATTTGGATAAGGTTATTAAAATTAGAAGGAAAGTTATATTCTTTTAAAACTAGTGAAATAAAGTTCCAATTAACTGAATCAAAAGCTTTATTAATATCTAATGAGATTACATTTAAATATAGGACTCTATGTTTGCTATAGTCTATTAATGCTAGTATTCTTTTAATATTATCTGAAGTGTTTCTTCCTTTAATAAAACCTGTTTGATCTTTGTGAATTAAGAAAGGAAGAAAGTGTTAGATTCTATCTGCGTATATAGCCATAAACATCTTATAGTCTATATTGAGTAATGATATTGGCCTATATGAGGAGCACTACTTCTCATCTTTATCTGGTTTGATAATTGGGGATATCAATGAATATTTCCAAGAGGGTGGTATGTTCAAATCTTTCTTGGCTATATCATATACTTTTAATAGTAAGGATATGGCTTGATTGGGTATTAATTTATACATTTCTGGTAGCATATTGTCTGGGCCAGGTGCTTTATTTGTGATTTTAATTCTGTCATATTGATTGGTTTATTTATAATGTCTATTTGTTCTTGTGTTAATTTAATATGGATATTATTTTCTAAGTATTTTTATATCCTTAGTAGGTGTATCTTGAGTGTTTATGGAATTATCGATGTTAAACTGAAGTCTGAATGCTTCTAAAATATCATTTAGATCCATAACTCTTTTGTTAGTATTAGGAATAAATATTTCTTTTATTTGCTTAGATTTAATTATTTTTTTGCTCTATTAGTTAAGTGTCTCAGGTGTGCTGAATTAGTAGAGTATGAGTTTATTTTTATATTTTCTAAGTTAATCATAATCTTATGATGTAACAATTCTGCATACTTCTTATTAATTTGCGTAAGTACTTGAACTTGAGTAGTATTACCCTTTTGTATTTCCAGTTTCAATTTATCTGCTTTGTTTTGTAAGTCTAGCATATCTTTATTCCATAACTTCCTTTTATTTATGTACCAGGATAATATCTTCCCATATGTAACTGCTTTTAATGAATCCCAGACATATATTTCTGAAATATCTTCTGTGTAGTTTATTTCTAGAAAGTTTTTGATTGTTTCTTCATAAAATTCTTTGAATTCTGTCAATTTTGTGATATAGGAATGTATCCTAGTAATGGGATTTGAATAAAAAGATGTAAGCTCTATCTCAAAGACTATGGCATTATGATCAGATAAGGGACAATTTATAATTTTGACTTTGTCAATTTTTGTTATCAGGTCTTTGGCAACATATATTCTATCAATTCTAGAGTTAGTTTTATATCTATGAGAATAAAATGTGAAGATTAGTGAGTCTGGTTCTGAAAATTCATTTATATATTTTAAATATAATGTATCTATAAATTTTAATAGTGCTTTAGAGATAGGTTGTTTTCTTCTTTTAGATTTAAAATCTGTATCTTTTTCATTCATTATACAGTTGAAGTCTCCTGCCAATATCCGGCTATCCTTAGTTAAATGAATTATCTCTTCAAAGTGCTGTTTAACTGTTCTTAATCCTAGTCCTGGGATCCAGTATAGATTTATTAATGTATAGATTATCTTATTTAATTCTACTGAAGCTAGACAAAACATACCTGATGTATTTTGATGAGTAGTAATTATTTTAGGTGTTATAGTTGAGTTGCAAAGTAGTATAGCTACTCCTCTTTTTATGTTTTGTATTGAGAGTTTATTAGTACTGTGTAATTATTAATATTTAAGTTGTTTATATCTCTATCTAATAAGTGTGTCTCTTGTAAGAAGACTATTTGTGGTTTATGTAAGTTTATGTACTTGAATAGGCTTCTCCTTTTATTACTATTATTTAGACCATTGACATTTATGGATAAACATTTCATTTCCTAGTTTTGAGTTTGATTTATATGTGAGTTTATGTAAATATTGCTTATTCTTAGTTCCATCTTGGATACAGAATTCAAAAATGTTTTTCTTGTATGGTTTTTGCATGTTTCTGAGTGACACCAAAGTGATAAAATAAAAAGAAAACAAAGAACTTCCAAATTTGTAATTCTTAACCTTAAAAACCATTCCCTATCACTCTGCGGTAATATACCTCTTTGTTTGGCTAGTGAATCTAACCAAACAAACTTTCTACCCTCACAAATAATATTTGGATCAGTGTTTCTTATCCTCTTAGTTTTTAAATAAAGATAATTGAATAATATATTAAGATAATCTAATCAACTAAAATATATAAATATATTCTTTACTCTTATCTTATTGTAATTCAATAATACTTGTTTCTAATCAGGTTTCAAAAAAGTACAAATATTTAGACTAAGGTAGTATCATTTCAAAATAGTTTAGGGTATTAATACACATTTTCTCATGTTAAAATCTATAACTGTATATTGCAAAACATCTGTTGAAAACTATTTACTGACATTACTGTACAATACAATACCATTGTTGTGTAAATGTCTTTAGACTACTCAAGTCAAAAACCAGTGTTTAGATTAGTATTTGCAAAGTCACATTGGAATAAAAACATGAATAGTTCTGAAACCACATCATATTTCATGTTTAACATAAACTGAAATGCAATACAATGTACAAGTATATTAATATTTCTTTACTGGACATTAAATATGTTCCTCTGATTGCATTTTTCAGCTTTCCAAAGACAATTCCAACGGCTGGAGACAACAAGATCAAAATTTAGACATCTCCCTTATCTAAAAGACTACTTATAATGTTGTTACTTGATTGAGTGTTTTGTTGTTAACACTTTTATCAGTTTTCATAGGGACTTTGTATAATCAAAAAGACACAGTACAGAGGTAAAACTACAGTGCACTTGACCACATTTTCAAAGCAAACATCTATGTCTATCACATATTAACTCTTACAGCTTAGACTGACACTTAACCAGTGAGTTTATCTGCTGACAATAAGTGTTGGAAATATAATTTTGGCTTACTTAACACCAGTAATTTAATCTTATGATTAAATGAAATTTTAGAATTAACCATCAGCAGCTTCTCATTATAGTATTTAAAAAGTATACTGAAGAACATATCAAAATAATGGAGGCTGGTAAGATTTAAACTAGTATGTATAAAAATGTTGCAGGTTAAAATTCCTAACCCACTTTGCAGTAAATAGACAAAATGTATTTAAACTATGGGGTAATACCTTTATTAAGTCAGAAAGGTGATTAAGAAGCTTGTTTTTCCTTTGTTATCAGAGGATAGCTATGGTGATCCATGCACTGCAAGAGTATTATTTAACCTGGTATTATGATTATGAATCCCCTACTTGATATTCCTCCCTATACATAAAAAATTGGGGTTTGAGTTGAGACTTACACAAACTGACCCTTTCCAGTAGGCCCCTAAAGGATAAAGAAATATACTAGGCCTGATTGTGAACAAGCAACTTTGAACTGTTTGCATTCAGGAATGACTTTATGTGATATTTATTTAATCAAGTGAAACAATTAAATGGAAGCTGCAGTTTAAAACATGCAATCAATTCAAATAAGCCAGAAAATGTTTTTCATGTCTTTGAAAGTCATCTGCAGTTATATATATATATATATTTCTTTCTTCTCTTCTTCTCCTTTTTCCCTACACTGATTTTTTTATGAGCATAACTGCAAACGTAATGGTTTTATACATTGCTTCAATAATTATATTTAAATAATTATATAAAAGTTAATTATACTTGGGCAACCTCAAATTTGTAATCAGAAGTGAAAAGAAAATATGATAACAATACAATTTCTGCTTTCAGCAAAATAAATGTACTTATCTACAATTGTTTAAATTACATTCTATATTAGCATTCTTGTTTTTAATGAACCTGCAAGTTAATACTCACACAGGTTAGTACTATAAATTGCTTTATGACTGCATATAGAAATATTTAATTCAAATAATTAACTGGCATTACAACAATGTTTCTCAGAAAAAGTTGTTTTTACAGTTAATGACTAGATAGAACGCATCATTGAGAGGATACACTTATCAAATGTCAAGTGCTTTAGCTATAAGTGTCCCCTCAAATTAATCCCTGATGAATTTGCTGCTTACTAAACTTGCAGACTAATATTGTTGTATTTCATGTAGTCATATTGGAACGTGAAAATACAGGTCTGCTGATCAGGAACAATCGGGCTCTCAACTGCTAGACAATGCTATACATTTGTCTGCAGAAAAGTTTGAGAATTACGGTTGCATTGTCAAGCATTTTTGTTTACACTAACAGTAACATGATATACCCACATACACTAGTATTGTGTCATTCTTGATAATGCAAAAAGCCAGGTAATATTATAAGAAGGGTGCAGCCACAGCCATGTAATATAATAAGAAGAGTACAGCCGCAGTCATTACTCAGATGAGTAAATGGGAACAGCATGAGCCATCTAAGGAAGCATAGTTTGCTGAGAACCTGCCACAATGCATATTCACAATGCATGGCAACTTAGTAATAAATTAGGGTGTGGGCTAAGCCTCTCCCTCTGCTACTCAAATTGGATTCAATAAAATATGTGTGTAGAACACGGATGCTTCGAGAAAGTTCAAACCTATATGGGATATAAATATTTTATAGTTGACACATTGGGTTAAATCCTCTGTTGTTACGTTACTTAATATAGTTGTTTATATGATTATTGCTTTTACTTTCTCTATCTAGTATATTGTACTGTTATTTTAATGTTTGATTTGAAAATGTACATTTAACCTTCTTGTTGCAGCCCATTTGTCCACTTGAGGGCATAGTTTGGCAGCAGGACATTAGTAGTATTTTTGTAGGAGCACCAGTGTGGCAAATGGCAATTTTCCTTAAAATAAACCTTCCCGTTGCTTGACAGTTACTAGTTTCTTTAGAGAATTTGTAAAACAGCAGTGATTCTATTTGCTGATGATTAATTTCTGCTCTTTAAACTCTGCTGTACAAAACATAGCAAGGGATAGCTAAAATGTCTGGAAAACTAAACAGACAGAAAGACAAGCAGACAGATGTCCTTATCTGTCAAGGTGCTAGAAGACACCAGAAGCCATAAGCTGAAAGTGCTTCAAAAAATAGATCTGTATATATTTAGATGATCCACATATATTATTTACGTTTCATTAGAAGGAATTTAGGTTCCTGTATCTTTAAAAGTGAACCTAGCTTATTTCCTGACTAGACGTCAATTAGAAAGAGTCAGGGGAGGACGTATACAAGTAAATGCGACAAGCAATAAGGAACTCGAGTTTCTAGTGATATTTGTGGCTGTTGAATTGTCTCGAGAACCAAACGGGAAAAGGTATGTGTTTTTCTCTTTTTTTTTTCCTTCTCTTACTTCGTGACAAATCATGTAGTGTGCACGCGAGCACTCGTCTGCCGAGTAGTGTTCACATCTATCAAACTTTGCATTTTAAACATGCTATGCGTTATTTCTTTACAAAAGAAAAGACCATAGGATATCTAAGCTACTTAAAAATATCTCTCAACTCCGGATGTCCGGAGCCATAACACACTTGACTCATAGCCGCAAAATATCACTCAAACATATTTTTGCACTGTACTATATCAATATGTGCATATGAGTCAAAGACAGAACACCTTTTAAGGGTATTTAAAGTTGTCTTATGATATATTTAAACTGAAATACTTCATTTCAAAAACAACACATTTCCGCCCATCATTACTGTTTATCCAAACAGGGACATTTTTAACTTATAGAAATAAATGTTGTCAGGGATGTAACTGATAATAAGTTATATAGCAGCTATTACTATACCTATTAAGCAATATAAACATATACTGATTAAAGTATTATAAGTTAATGAAGACTTTATAAAAAGAAGAGAAAAATAAAAACAACAAAAAAAATATTTGAGAACATTATTATGTGTTGATTACTCTGATTAAGAATATGAAAATAATAGATGGATAATAATGAGAAATAGAGTAATGTTTAAATTATGCTTAATATATTAATGTGATTTGAGATAAATGTATTTAAATCTATGCTAATTTTGACATTTAAAGTATAATTGAAAACAGTACCTGTTTCGGTGTGACTTGAAGACAGAAAGAACTTTTCTTTTGTTGTTAGTATTATTATTTAATTTTTTTACAGAATATAACATATGTAAGATTATTTGTCCTTTAGTTTTTTTTTTTTTTTTTGCTCAACAGTTTTCCAGTTATTTACTTCAGCATTTCTTTTTGGTGTACTAATTGTCCAGTCCATAGATTCTTCATGTGTTAGGATGTTGTTGTTAGTAAGGTATTCTATTGCTGAATCTACTGTTTCAAAGACATTTATTCCATTTGGTAGAAAAACTCTCAGTCTTGCTGGGAATAAAAGATGGGTTTTCAATTGCTTCTACTTCAAGGTTTTTATTATTGGTAGAAATTATTTTCTTTTTGAAACCACCTTTGTAGAATAATCATTGTCAGATCTTATTAATGAATCATTGTATTTGATGGGAGAATTTGCCCAAGCATTTCTTAATATAAGATCTTTATCTTGTGTAGAAAAAAGTCTCAAAATTATGGATCTTGGCTTGTTCTTACTTGGAGAAGAAGTATTTCCAGAAGCTGCTAGTGATCTATGTGCACGTTCTATACCATATGAAAGAGCTTCAGGTATTTTTGTTACATCTGGTATCCAGGTGGTAAGGCAGTTTATCATATTGTCCCCTTCAGATTTTTCTGATAAGCCCTATATTCTAATATTATTTCTTCTTGTTCAATTTTCCATATCATCAAGCTTTTCTAGTTAATATGTGTTCTGTTGAAGTAAAAATTCAGTTTGTTGTTCTTCTATTTGGATTCTAGTGTCAATGTCATTTAGTGATATCTGTCCTATCTGCCGAGTAAACATTTCTTGAAGCTGTTCTAGTTGTTGTGAGCACTTTTCTTTAAAAGTATCTATTTTATTTTCCATCTTGTCAATTTTTATTGTAAGTTCCTGTATATTTGTAATGAGAGATTGCAGGTCTTTTTTGAGAGAAGAGTCTTGTGCTGAATTCCTTAGATGACTCATGCTGTGAAGCTGATATTGGTGCTGATTTTCCAGTAATTAATTTGACAGGAATTATTCAAGTTCTGACAATAAAAATTTTCTTATAGACACTCAAAGTTATTAGAAATAAGTTAGTAATAAATATTTCTTCAGATTAAATATTATTTTTTAAAATTCCTGTCAGGAATTGTATTGAGGTAAGAGAGCTGAAATGAAGCGCAGCTATTAGTTCAGCATCCTAGCCACGCCCCTCCACAATTGAGATTCTTGACATAGCTATAGAATGCTTTGTGGTTGTCTTTAGAGTCAGTGGCAATTTTGTTTTTGTAACTAACTTTGGAGGATTTTATGAGGGATCTCAGCTTCTTACTGAGGTTGACCAGGGCGTTCCTCCAGTCATGGGATTTTACTCTTTTTTGCAACAGTTTCTTTCTTCTTTTGTAGAATTTGTTTATGGCAGAGGACCACCAGATCGGCTTCCTTTTTTTGGAGGATAGCATCTTGGTTCTATTAGGGATAGCATGATCCATGCATTCGTGTAAGTGCTTATAAAGTGCATTTGTTTAGGATTCAGCAGTTGCAACTCTATTATCCGTCTGCATGGGTGTCATGAAGTTTGCCACTTCTGTCTTAAGAAGTGTGAAGTTGGCTTTGGAGAAGTTTTTTATGGTGGTTTCCCTAAATGGGAGTGGGGGCAGGATGTGGATGTCTAGGGTGATTAGCTTGTGGTCGGATCTGACCAATGAGGAATTGACCTCTGGTGTGGAACACCAGTTGCCCATGTTGGTAATGACCAGATCTAGGATATTACTGCCCTTGGTGGGGGTGTGAATAATTGATCCAAGTGTTGGAATTTATGAATTCCAGAAAACGTTGAGCAAAAGAGTTGGTACATGAATAGTTTTCCCAGTTAATGGTGGGGTAGTTGAAATCACCCATTATTAGGGTGTTAGGTTGTATCCTAATACTTTCCAGTGTATCAAGAAATGAGGAGTGGGAATCCTGAGGCATGGTGGGGGGTCTGTAGCAAGCTACAATTTGGATTGCGGTCTTGCCCAGAGTTAGTTGCACTTGGATAATCTCGGATGCATTATGCTGTTCAACTAGCCTGGAGGTGTGGATATCCTTAATTTTTTAAATACAATGCCAGACCTTTCCAACCCTAATGATTGAGGCATGAGACCCTTCCCTTTTATGTACTCCACCAGGATTGTAAGTTCTGATGGGTGACAAAATCACCACCTCCATTACTACTGTTCTCAGGGGGTATCACTACATCAGCAGCCAGAGAAGAACTACTTGATGCAGGTGTGCTGGGTGTCTCAGAGAGGCAAGGGGAAGTATGTGTCAGATCTGAATGCAAGGTGGAGAAGTATTTTCATTCTATCACTCTGATCTTGAGCAGCCCTATATTAACTTTTATATCAAGCATGCACATCTATGCCAATAGCTGTAGATGATTGCATTAATCAATGAGTATATCAGCTTAAGTGTGTCTGTGAGTTTAATACCCAGAAACACATATTAGATTTTTTCAGGATATAATTTATAAGATATTTACTGCAATACTGCATGTCATTAACAATTACATTTTGGCAAATTCAATTAATAACTTTCAAAGCTGATATCTTATATGGCATAGTGAAATACATGATTCTATTTGTCATTTTGTACCATTGTAATTGATTAACTTTTTGACAAATTAATGAATTCCCATAAAATCTGGATGTAACCAAGGTGTACTTATGTATTTCTCATACTGGTTTATGTATTAAAATAACGAAGTAATGTGACATGCCATTGATGTAATTCTCGCTTTTTTGTCCACCCTCACTCATATATATATATATATATATATATATATATATATATATATATATATATATATATATATATATATATATATATATATATGAGTCTACTTAAAACACCGACACACCAAAACAGTGATGACGAGAACACCGAGACCAGAAGATCGACAACTGAGATGACCGACAGTTTAAAAGCCCGACGCTGAGAACACTGACATGTTAAGGTAAGTGTGCGATAGTGACAGACGTTAGGGTTAGGGGCAGGTTAAGGGAGTTAGAGTTAGGGTGTGGGTAAGGTGAGTGTGTGATAGTGATAGACTTTAGGGTTAGGGGCAGGATAAGTGATTTAGGGTTAGGACGTGGGTTAGGTGAGTGTGCGATAGTGACGGACCTTAGGGTTAGGGTTTGGGTTAAGGTTAGTGCATAGATAGTTGTGTATATAAGGTTTAGTGTAGGTTTGTAAGGTTTTTGGTGTGCTTGTGTTATGTGTGTGTTTTTTGAAAAGGTATTTGTTTTGTTTTGTTGATTGTGGGGATTGTGGTTTGTCAGGCATGTGAAGTTTTATGCTTTTAAACTGTCCGTCATCTCAGTTGTCGATCTTCCGGTCTCGTTGTTCTCGTCATCAGTGTTTTGGCATGTCAGTGTTTTGAAGTAGACCTATATATATATATATATATATATATATATATATATATATATATATACACTGCTGCTGAAAACAAAATGGTCATCAGAAGAAAGAGCCAGACTGACCATTACACTTACGTCCACCATGCCTCCACAGGTGGCTTTAGCAGCACCACAGGGAGCATAGGCACAGACACCCAGCACACCTGCATTAAGTAGTTCTGCTCTGGCTGCTGATGTAATGATACCCTCTGGGAACAATAGTAATGGAGGTGGTGATTTTGTCACCCATCAGAGCTTACAGTCTTGGTGGAGTGCATAATAGAGAGGGGTCTCATGCCTCAATCATTAGGGTTGGAAAGGTCTGGCATTGTATTTCAAAAATGATGCCATAGATGGCAACTGATACAGAGCCAGTACTGACAGTTCTGAGGGTAAGCATTGGAATCTCACTATTCTCAAGCTGGAAATGGATGTAACTGTGAGGCCCCCTAGCTATCCCAAATCATGGTACCCTCCTAACCTTTTCTGTCCATTACCATCCCTTCCTGTCTTGTATGTCCTGTCTGTCTATACCTGCTACCTAACATACCCTAACTATGCAACCATCTCATTTCTAATCCCCTTCGCCAACATTCCCCTCTCTTCAAAAAAAGAAAAATGGGCACTTGACCCACAAAAAATTATGCCCCATACACAGGTGTCCACTTTGCCTATGTAATCTTTATACACTTAATTTGGTCCAATTGGCTATAAAAACATTATTCTGTTGTTACCACCCGTCACTCTCTAAAGTCATGAAATCTTGTGTTTCTGTGTACAGTTCTACATTTATGTTGTGAAGAAGTGGATACTTATTGTCCCACCACCAACCTGCAAATTCCTGTATTTTTTCCTCTGTATTCTTCCCCCTGTGTCCTACCCTCTACTTATCCCCTCATTTTCATCACTTTTCTATCAACCCCTTTTTACACATTTAATCTTCTCAAAGAATAAAATCACACACAACATGCATGTCGAAGCATTTGTGAAAAGGTTGGCATCACGCACCTATGGTGAAAGATGGTGAGTAGAGTTTAACGTCCCATGAGAAAAGATGAAAATTTTAATTTCAGCCACACAAATGTTCACTTTGTGCAAATGTACACTACAGGAATACAGAGTAAAGGTAGACTAAAGCCACAAATTTAAAACAATTGCTCTTAACAGTTCCTAGGCTGGTGGATTCAATAAATAAGAAGTTCCTATGTGGTTTGCTGAAATAATTCTCCTGTCTATAGAATAATGTTTTTGCATACTGTCACAGGTTTGATTACAGCTCTATGTCAAATTGTCATTCATTATATTTTATTTTCCTATCATATGTTTAGCTCAAAACACATGTATTTGTCATCAGTTACAGCATTCCATAATTAGAATATTTTAATATTGCGGCAAAAAAGCATTTGCAAAAACTTTCTATCCCCAACATGGACACTCAGTAAACTACACTTATACTACTTATGTCTTCATTTTTTTCGACTCTTCTACCCCTTCTTGCTCCCTACAGCAAGCACTTTATTGTGCAGGGCATGAAAGATAAATAATGAGAAAAAAAAACTAACACAACGTAAAGATGGTCCTAAATCTACCATAAACAAAACTTATGTTACTTTTCACTTCATCTCTATTTCTCTCTCTATTTATTTCTGTAAAACCCTTCTGTTTAAGTAAGTTATTTCCCCTTCAATTGAGTGATTTAAACTGTGTGAAATAAAAGTTTCTTTCTGGAGTTTTGAGAAATACTCTGATCTGTAGAATGATTTTTGCATACTTTCAAGGATCCCAATCCAGACATTTGCAAGCTGTTAGTGACTGTTTTTACTACATTATTTTATGTGCGGCTGTTGTCTAAATATTGGTTTGAACCACCATTATCATGCTTCTGTCATAATCTACTTGTTTGCTGCCTCCTTTTACCCCTGTTTTTGTCTGTTCCCCTTTCTGTGTCATCACTTTATATCCTCAGCAGTTGCACAATACCTGGCACTGAGCAGCAGCTGTACCTTAAGGGAAATGGACATACACAGCTCTAGGTAAAAGCTTCTTAGCTTTTACCATCAGCCACAATACTCTGTAGCACTTTATACTACTCTGCTTAGCTAGGTACAGTCAGGATAATCTTCTCTTGAACAAGTTGAAGAGTTGAATGTACACCACATAGGAGTTTCCAGTCTCAAATATTGTTAGGAGGCATTCAGCACTGGATTATTAGTATGCTTCTGGTTGTAATGTGCACCTTATTTAATGCTAAAATTGCCATTACTGTGATGAAGCCAGCTGCCTACATTCTACCTTGTTCTGTTTTGTGACTGTCGCTTCAAACCAATGAAATTAAGGTCATGAAGTAACATTTTCTGTGTGGTGTATTCACATAATTAACATGTCTGTAAAATGTTTTGGCATGGTGTCAGGGGTTCAAATAGAGAAACATGTGACAGTCATACTTAATGTTTTATTTATATTGTTATTGTCATTGTAAATGTTCCCTACATACCTTAGTAACCCACCATTATTTTGCTAATGCTTCAATTATATTTTCTTTCTGACCCCTTCACACACCATATTGGAACACTTGATTGTACATAGCATGACAGACTACTTATCAGGGAAAAAACATAACAGTAACACACCCGAAGAATGTTAAAAATGCCCCAGAAAAATACAGCATTCTTTGTCTGTCTGTATCCCTGTCTCCATGCCTCCATCTGTTCCTACTTCTTTATCATGAATTTTAACTGTTTCATATTGTGAGTGCAATGAAGGGAAATACTTATATTCTCCTTTGCTTCAGTCTGTTGTCATATTTAAAGTTTGTGAAATAGGGGTTCCTTTGTTGTATGGTTAGACTATACTCAGCTCTGTGTATTTGTTTTGGAATGCTGTCAAGGTTTGAATCCAGATGCCTGCTAAAGTGTCTGTGAATGCTTTGCACAACTTCTTTGTGTGTAAGTGTTGGCTGCACATTTCCTTAACACCATTATCTTGCTGCTGTATTAATGTTTCTGCTTCCAATTAGAAATTCTGTCTTGTACAAATCTTGTCTGAATAAGTATGATGATAAACCAAAGAGTGACAAAACAGAAATATGTACAGAGATACACCACAAACTAATCTTTTAGTATCTCTGTATACATATTCCTATCAGAAATTGTAAACCTCTCTCCACCCCTTTTATGTCTTCAAAGAAACCTTCTTGATGCAAACTGTTTGGATAAGCAATACTGTCTGCTTATAAAACCAAGAAGACCCTCACTTGGAGAGGACACAAAGTCACTCTAAACCAAGATCTTCCTCTTGAAATCAAACAAAACCACCAGAAACTTAGCAAATACTGTGCTTACCTGATAGAAAACAACATACACTTCCAGATGAAATATCCTGCCACATTAACTTTCTACCATAAAAGTGAAAAAATATCCATCGATACACCTGAAGAGGCAAAATCCACTTTTCTTCAACTCTACAAAGTAAATCCAGCATGAAGAAATTCAATACACCTTTGCTGAGGCCTCTGCTTGACATCCTCTTTAATTTCAGGCTCAGTCCTGCTTGCCTCAGCTTTTTTCTGGAGATAAAAAGTATGGACCATTTTGTTATTCCATGTTTTAAGTAGGCCACGAGGTCCGTTAGCATGATGTTTCATTACCCACAATCCCATTTAGCTACAATGACCTGCACTAACCTTTCACCTTTCAACTCATTACCTCATCAAAACATCTTAGGAGCCCCAGTGCATTACTAGGAATGGATGTAAAAGGCCGAAATGCATCGCGAGTACAGGATTGTAACTGAACTGCATTTCCCATGAAGATATTGCCTTCGTTTAAGAAATAATGACCTCAGATGGCTTGCTAAGCTTAGAAACTGGACTTTTAAAATAAAGGTAAGCTGTTTGAATCTCAAATGCTCCTTCTTAATATTGAGACTGTGAAATGAATGCAATTAACCTAAGTTTTACTGCACACTTTTTTTTAATTATGGTGATGTATTCTGTCATTTTAAGCTGTTGCTTTTCTGTAAGATATTAACAGTTTTTTCTTACCTGCGGTACTAGTTGTCATCCTTTCACGCTTCCTATATTATGTGTATCTTCTACTGGGATTTATGTTAAAAGAAGAGTTTTGTTAGTTACCCTGGGTAACAGATGCATATATTCCTGTGTTTTTTTATAAGCTGGCTTTTCATGCTGTTGTGTTTCCAGCACAGAATTTATCACTATGTCTTATACTTAAATGTATGTTATCTGACGGAACTGTGTATTCTCTTCTAAGATGAAGTGCACAGTCTCTTAGCAGTTAATAGATGCTTTCTCCTTTTAGATCATTTTCTTTTTTTCTCTACAGACCTGCCTAACAGTCTCCTATATAAAGGAGGTAATCTTACATGGACAGATGTTGGCAGCACACATGTAGCTCATAAATAAAACGACACACGGATGCTTTTATGGCCTCCATGGAATTAGCCTAAGATCTAATGTTGATAATATGACTCTTTGTGCTTCTCTGTTGTCATAGTGTTCTCCAAGGTATTCTTTTGTATATAAGCTAATATACTAAATACTGTATATAGTTGGTCAGATATTTACATCTTGATCTTGATTATGGGTACAGGAAGGCTGCCCTGCATAGTTGATGCATATGGTAGTGTAAGTTTGGAAATTAGCAGGTATGTTTGACATCCCTCTGCTTCACAAGATTTCTATCCAAACTTAGTCTCAAATACCCTATTATCTTACACTATATTCATGTACTGTTACAGAGGGATGGGTGGTTAGGCACTCACTGGGAGTAGGAGTGAAGAAGTCACTATACAGAAGGTATTAACTAGCACAATTAGCCAACAGCTTCTCTTTATATCCTTACTTACTTATTATGTTTTATTAACATGAAACAACAATTATTTTTAAAACTCTTTGAAATGATATCTTTAGACTCATGGAACGCTAAAGAGGTCTCAGACAAAAATAAAAGGAACCTAGTCATGCATATCATTTACCAAAGTAAAGCAATGACATCTTTTATTCAAGAAACCCAACTGATCACGCAATTTTGGGAAAGGAAAAGGAAAAGAAAATGGGTCAAACATATAATAGCTGTTGGATATAACTACTTCTAGAGGGGTTACAATAATTATTAACAAATCATACCAGGGGGAAAGTATCTCCATGAAAACTGACTCAAATGGTAGATGGGCTCTCTTTACTAGTAAGTATCATAGCATAGATAAATCCTTACTTTTTCTAAATATTTATAGTCCGTGCTCTAACCAACAACTTTTTATATATGAAATCTTTAATCTGCTAGCCAAGTACCCTAATCATCTATATGTGGTTGGGGGAGACTGGAACGTGCTACTAGATCCTGACAAAGATAGGTCCCACAAGGAGACCAGGCAATAACAGCATATAAATATAGCCTTTGATGAGCTACAAAATACTTTTGATCTATTTGATACTTATGAGAAATTTCAATATGATGAAACAATATCTAGATTTACCTTCTTTTTGACATCCCACAAATCTTGGTCAAGGATAGATGCCTTTCTTATCTCACAATTTTTTCGGCTATATAGGTTAAGGTACTCCATGTCCCCTAGATCCATCTCAGACCACTCAAAAATTAGCCTCTGCATAAATCCTATAAACCTCAAACAAAATAGTCCTTATATTAATAAATGGACATTAAACCCTAAAATTGTCCAAAAACAGGAAGTAGCCAAGGAAATAAATAACATACTTGCTCAACTCGATTAAAACCTTATAATTACACCAATACCCTTTGACAAGATATGGGAAGCAGCTAAAGCAGTATTAGAGGTGTCATAATTCATAAATCTGCCTGGTATAAAGAAAGATATTTAACACAAAAACCACACTAGAATCTCAGATCGTGTCAGCAAAGTTGGAATTGCAACATAATTATTCAAGAGACTTAGATGAAAAAATAATGGGGTGGCAGAAACATCTGCATAAACATTACCTTGAAAATTTAACTTTTTTAGAAAGTAGGTCCTTTTACCAGTGTTCACAATGGGTGCAAATGCCATCAAAATTCTTAGCCAGGCTAATAAACATCAAGAGTGGACCACCAAGGATCAAAGAAATACACCATGAAGGATGTAGAAATCAGGAAGACCAAGACATTTTAAATGTATTTGGGACCATCAATAAAAGTCTGTATAACATGCACCTCCCACCCTCAAATGAAAAATTAAGTATTCATTCAAAACCTAAAATTTCCACAAGTTAGCCAATACCAGCAAAAACTACTAGGGGCACCAGTTCATCTAAAAGAAATAAAAGACGCAATAAAAAATCTTAAGCCAGGTAAGTTTCCAGGACCCCATGGATACACCTCCGAATTTTATAAATTATTCTCAGAATCTGTCTCAAAAGTCCTATTAAAAGTATATAACTATATAATAGAGCATGGTATAACAGACTTATATATAAATAACTCTAAAACCATCCTTTTACTCAAACCGAATTCTGACCCAACAGACCCAACTAACTACAAGCCAATCGCCCTCATAAACACCGACCTTAAAATCCTAGCTCAGATTCTGGCCAACAAGTTGAAAAATATACTGCCCTATATCATATCTCATAATCAGCTGGGTTTCATGGTAAATAGGTGAACTAGTGATAATACTCTGTTATTGGACTCAGCTATCAGACTACTCAAGTCAGATAAACATCCCAAATATGTTATTACCGCTGATGCCAGCAAAGCTTTTTATAGAGTCAACTTAAATGTTTTATTTAATGTAATGCTTCTATTCAGAATTCCTCAAGAATTCATTAAAAAAGTTAAGGTTCTCTACCAGATGGCTTCTACACCTATTCAGATTAACAATAATAGAACCAAAGCTATTCCCGTCTCCAGTGGCCCAAGACAAGGTTGTCCACTTTCCCCTTACCTCTTTAATTTATACCTTGAACCCCTTCTCCTCTTTATTTCACAAAAAACTTTCCATCACATTCCAAGAATATTAAGTATTAAACTTATATACTCAGCCTTTGCAGATAAATTAAATATCTATTTACAACTCCCCTCAACTGACCTCCCTAAAATAATGAAAGCTATTGATGAGTTCTCAGAGATCTCAAACTACAAGCTAAACTCCAAGTCTAATCTCTTCCCCTTAAATCCCTTGGTCATATGAAATATTACTTCCCTGAGAGTGAGATTAAGCTAACCTACCAGATGAAACACTTGGGGATAATGTATACCCCGAATTTTAATGAAATTATTAAAAACAACCTGTATAGCACCTGGAATAATATTGAAAGTGACCTGAATAGATGGAAGACTATCAGCATGTATTTGTTATTTAAATGTAGCGTTGTCAAGCTGAATCTGTTGCCAAGGTTATTTTCCAACTAAACACTACCTTCTCAATGATTCCCCCCAAATTTTTCTCAGTATCTTTGGTATCCTAAAACTACTAGAATTAAATATAATAAATTTATACTTCCAAAAACTTAAGGAGGCTTAGTGTTACCTGACTTTAAGCTATATTATAGTGTTATTTTCTCGTACAGGTTACTTCAAATTATAAATTATGAATCAAATACAAATGTGTAGTCCTCCTTATGGTCCAGAATCTGGTCTGAATAAATTAAGTATCTTGGGTGCAATCCTAAATCTCTCCATTTCCTTAACTTAAATAAAAAAAACTGCCTACGTTAAGAACTTACACCCACTTATTAAACATATGGTCTTAACTACTCAAAAGCTCTTTAAATCAGTACACTTATTAAATGCCCTCTTCCTGTTACAGCCTCTATACCTCAACCCCAATTTGTTCCTAAATAAGCAACTTATAAATCTACAGGACTACCCCTTAATAAGGGATGTTACAGTATGGAAACTATACAAATGGAATGAATATGATATAACAGAAGTCAGAATTAAACTAAATCTTCCAAAGAAATACATATGCATTATTAATTCTTTGTGATATCTTAAAAGCATCAAATTCCCACCTGATAACTATAACATGCAAGATATTAATTTATCTCAGTTAATCCTCAAAGGCCTAGCGATCAAGGGGAAAACAATTTCTAGAGTCCTAAACTTGTAATGGATATAAAATGTCAGAATCTTCTTTTATTCTCCCCATATTGGCAAAAAAAAGCCCACAAGTTACTGAACAAAACAAAAAGGATGCCATTGAAAATACAGTTAAATTCACTCCTTTCAAAAAACTGCTATACACTCAACTTATGATTAATATGGACGCTTACTTTACCCCACAAAAACTTAGTAAATGTAATACCAAATACTCATCTAAATGTCCACTCTGCCCTACCCAATCAGCGGATATCCTCCATGTTATGTGGGGAAAGTAATAAAGTTCACATTCTTTGGTGCTCATTAAGTGCAAGACTGGAGAAAATGGGCTACGAAAAAAGCACCTTGTGATGGGAAACGGCTATATTACACATTAATATAAACAACCTCCCAAGACTATTAAAGCATGTTCTCAATATCTCCCATCTTCGCACCTTCACCCAAGAGTCTCCGCACTCAATCAAAAAATGGCTAATTTTCAACCAATTTCTACTTAACCCTAAGAAAACTAAACTTCTATTCCTCCCTAAGTCTCTCCAGTGTCATAAAGCTACCTTTACTGTCTCCTCCCTAAATGACTGTATCATCTCTGTTGAACCTCACACAAAACCTCTAGGAGTTATTATCAATGACCAGCTAAAATCCGATCTCCATACTCAGGAGTGCATTAAAAAGGCTCATCAAACGTTAGGCCTGCTATGCAGGCATAAACAATACCTCAGAAATGCTTCTTGGCTCTCCCTTGCACCAGCTTTCCTTTTCCCCACCCTACCCTATGCAGCCCCTATTCTTACAAACCTCCAATCCAACCATCTGTCTAAACTGGAACTCACCTATAATAAAATTGCAAGATTTTCCTCCAACTACCCCTACCGCTCTCACTGCTGTCTAGCCTTAAAAACCCACAGTGGCTGGAATTTCTTCATCATCTCCTATTACCCCAGCTTCTCATGACTCATTTTGTCTTAAATGAACCCTCCTCCTGCCCCTTTCTCTCTCTCTCTTCCCTCTTCTATCCCTACACTCCCAACTGTGCCCTCCGTAGCTCTCAACATCTTCTGCAAGTTTATGTGCCTGACAAAAATACTGGCAAACTCCACTGCAGCTACTCAGTGGCAAATGCTTGGAATAAACTACAATTTAGTGTTAGATAGATCCCAAACCCTAATTCTTTTAAAACAGCTCTAAAGGATACTCTTCATAAATCATGGTCATGACAATGCAATCACCCAACGTAACCCTGTCTTCCTCTCCTATTATACTTCTCTAATACTCTGCAGCAACCGTCTCTGTTTTCTCTTACAAATCTACTAATAGTCAATTTTTCTCACAGCTTACAGCACTGTAGACTTAGATCATGATCTGTGCCTTGGAATTATCACCTATATACAGTGTACATTTATAATTTATTTGTTCACTTTATTTTGCATGCATGTGACCATTTTTAGTTTTCTTCTTAGTACACTATGTGACTTTTGAACTCTAATATGTTTTAAGTCACTGTTCATGTTCTAGTAGTAGTTTTTTTCAGATTATCATTGTATAATATTTGTTAACTCTAAATGTTTTTCTTTACTCTGTCATTTGATTACTTTTGTTACATGTACTACTTGGAGCTTTTCACATCGGGCTTCCACTGAACAAGTGCTGCTGCTCAGTCCAGTCAGACTAACCTGGTTAACAAATGTCAAACTAAAAAATAAATAAATAAATTCAGACATGGTTGTATGTGTATATATATATATATATTGTTTATTTGCTTGATGTTTGGCATGGAGTACCCATAGAGTATTGCTAATTCCCATTCTAAGTTCAACACCTCAAGATATGATTACACAGTCATTGACTCTTTACCATCAGCAGCACAAGTCAGCTTGCCAGCAGGGTGCTTCATGGAGAGCGTTAAAAAACAAATTTCAGCAAAGAATTATGTTAGCAGGTTGTACAACGTCTGTATGTATTACTGGAATTTTGAAACCAAGGTATCTGAATTTCACAGTCATGTTGACTCAATTAATTGAGTTTGTTATTGGATGTCTGCTTTCCAATGGTCAGACTTGCAATGCTATTACAATGGTGTGTAACCTTTTCACACATAATCCAGCACTGTTATTCAGAACTGCAGTCGTATTTTAGAAATATTTGCTTGAATTGTCAATGTACATTGTGCAAGTGTGAGCCAAAACAACTGACGGTACAATAAATGGTTACTATTTGCATGCAGTCATCCCAGGATGAACTTCTATGAATGGTTGCATGACAATCCACTGTTTTACAATAATGATTGTCATTGACATCCACACTGTGAAACAGATGCATGTCCCTCACAATAAAGCAATACATCTGAATTACAGTATAAAGAGGTTAGCAGAGAAGTATGCAATTACATGGGACAAGAACAGTGAGGTTGAGATAACCTGTCCAGACCCAGGCATTTGTCCCAAAATGTGATGCACGGGAGCTTATGGAAGAAACTGTGAAGTTTTAACACTTACAAATATGCATTTTTCACAGCATTAAAATCAGACTTCTCCTGAGGTACTTGCGATTCATATTGTGTTCTCCAGATTGTGTAACTAGTCAGGAAGCTGGTTTAAATCTGACAGTGGTGAATTTTGTACTTGTGTGTGGTTCTAATGACAGGTAAGTAAAGGCTCAGCATTAGATGTGTCGTATCCACTTCCACTCAGGAGAAATATATAATTTTGGACACAGCTCCCTCTGATCTTTTTCTGACTTATACCACAAACATTTTTGCAACACAGTGATGATGTCACCCTGTCAAATGTACACTCTTTCAGACCCTTTAGAATCAGATATTTCCTTTGGAGCTTGTGATTCATACTTTGTTTTTTAGATTGTGTAACTATTTAGGTAGGAGGTTTGAATCTGACAGTGGGAACTTGATGTGTATGTGTGGTTCTACTGATTGGTAAGTAAAGCCTCAACAACAGATATGCTGTGTCCACTTCCATATCTTAGAAGATGAAACACTATGATGAGGCCATTCTTTCATAAATCCACTCTCTTCACTTCCAAACCACACCTCCCATGGTACTTGCAGCTAATACTATGTTAACTAGATAGGTAAGAAGCTCATATCTCACAGTAGTGGTGTGTGTGTGTGTGTGTGTGTGTGTGTGTGTGTGTGTGTGTGTGTGTGTGTGTGTGTGTGTGTGTGTGTGTGTGTGTGTGCATGTGTGTGGCTTCAGTATCAGATGCATGTAGTCTCCTGAGCCGATGTACTGTATCAACAAACAGATATACTGTATCAACTTCCACTGAGATGAAGAATTTAACCTGAGAGAGGATTCCCCCATCCCGCTATCACACTTTTTCCACGTTTGATGCTAAAAGTTAGACCTTCTATGGCACTTGCATATTGTGATATGTTCTATATATTGTGTAACTAGTTAAGCAGTTGGTTAAAATATGATAGTGATAAACTTAAATGTTTCTGGTTCTATTGGCAGCATAGTAAAGCCACAGCAATACGTGTGCTGTGTCCACTTCCACTCAGGAGATAACTTTAACTTTAGATACTGCTTCATCTGCACTTTATCCCACTTTTAACACAAACAACTTCTCTGCAACACACTGGCGAGGTCATCCTGTAAAAGTACACTATCCTTTTTTAAGAGTCAGATTTATTGTGTGGCACTTGTGGTACATACTGTGTTTTTAAATTGTGTACATAGATAGAAGCTTTGGTTCTTATAGTGGTAAACATTTGTGTGTGTGTGTGTGTGTGTGTGTGTGTGTGTGTGTGTATTTGTGTATATGTGTGTAGCTAAAATGTTATATTTATATATATATATATATATATATATATATATATATATATGTGTGTGTGTGTGTGTGTGTGTGTGTATATAGCTTCCTGAACAGACTTGCTGTATCTACTCTACTCAGGGGAAGAATTTAACATGGGAAAATACTTCCACCTCCCCTTATCCCACTTTTACCACAAACAAGTTCTTTGCAACACACTGCTGAGGTCATATTTTCATAGGTACAGTATCTTACTGTAAAAGTCAGACATCCCCTGCAGTGCTTGTGGCTAATACTGTGTTTTCTAGACTTCGTAACTAGATAAGTAAGAGATTCAGATCTAACAGTGGTGGACTTGTCTATGCAGCTTCAATATCAGGTTCATATAGTTTCCTGAGCAGGCATACTGTATCAACTTGCACTCAGGTGAAAAATTAAATGTGGGAGAGGATTCTCCTTCCATTTATCTCACTTTTACCACAAATATGTTCCATGCAACATGTTGAGAATGTCATCTTTTCACAAGTTCAGTATGTCACCATAAAAGTCAAACCTTTCCTGTGGGACTTGTGCATAATACTGTGTTCTATAGATTATGTACCTAGCAAGGTAGGTGGCTCACATTCAACACTGGTTCACTAGTCTGTCTGTGGGTACAGTTATGTACAACTGGTGTCATGACAACACTTCTTATTTGAAGTTCAATTTAGGAGATATATTTTTACTCACAAAGGGGCACCCTATACATTTCTTTTACCCTCAGGCAATACCTACTTTTGGGAACACAAGGGTTACCTCATGCTATCAAGACTGAACTACATCACATTTGTAGTATGATTTATCATGTAGTGCTTGCTGTTGGTAGTGTGCTCTCTATACTGGATAACTAAAGAGGGAGGAGGTTTGAATCCAGACATGACTGACTACTGTGAGTGTGTGTCTGTCATTCTGTGTAGAGAAGGCATCTAATGCATATAGCATTTGTAGCTGTGACCTCCAACTATTTTCTTATCTTTTTAGAACAACATTAACATATTAAACAATAGTGATGTCATTCATTCGAATGTGCACTGTCACAATTGTAAACCAATACCTCATGTGGTTCGTGTGATTCAGGAAGTGTTCTGTTTCTTGCAGTTTTAGTTAGTCTGTTCAAATCCAACATTTACTGCTGTATCAGTATGACGGTGAATGTGCATGCAGGCAACAATGTTCTCACCCAGCTATTTGTTGTGTACATGTATAGCTGCAATTCCTGTTCCAAGGATTCCTGCTCATTTTGTGCACAGAAATGCTTTATTGGATAAAGATGATGCCATTTGATGACATTTTGCTTACCTTAAAGAACTACTAAGGCTTTTCTTTTTGCGGGATTAAATGAGACATTGTTCTGTGTGCTTTTGCCTTAGTAATGCATGTTTTTGAATCTGTGATTATCCACAAATTGTGCATGATTGGCATTCTACTGTCACAGTGATGACTGCATTATGCATCACATGTGTTTGTCTATACCTAGCAGCAGACATTGTTGTGTGAGAAAGATATATTTAGAAGCAGTCTTTTAAAGAAATCACAGGCACACATAGCTCTTGCAGGAATAACATGATATCATGGCTTCAAAGACAGAAATATTTCACAATTGTAGCAACACGTCCACTGTGGTGCATCCACTGTTCACAATATCAATTATCTTCTGTTGCCACATTGGTGTTCAAAACCTACACTGACTTATTGTAACATTGCCCGTCCTTGTGACGTTATTCATGAATGACATCCACAATTGTTATAATGTGTACAATTATAGTGGGAGAAGCCTCCACCACCCCTTTTATCTCATACAAATTGTTTGCAACTCAAGGATATATGAAATGACTTCACATAGTTGGAGTTTCACAGCAGTGTTACAACTTCCACTGTGGAGCATGGGATTCTTACACATGTCAGTAAGAAGTGGATTTATGTAGCAATCCCAGCAAAGGAAAAAATTCATATGAATGTATTGATGTCACCCAAACAGCACTGCATTCTGTTATTATTCTCAGTTTTTACTTTGGAGAAAGAAATATTAACTCATTTTGTAATTTTCTGCTAGTGAAATGGTTGTTCTTTGAATATCATGTTGTGAGTGCTCCAGCGGCACATGCATTCAGTAATGACTTGTACAGCATATCTACATAGACTCTGTGTGTCAATTGTGGGACAATGTTGTTGTAAAATGCTACAAAACAGCTTCCTAACATTGGTATTGCACTGCTCATAATTGTGTGAACATTAACATAGTTACCTCCTTCTCATCAATCTGACAAAATCATACTGCACAAATTATCCTGAAATCCCATTTATTACTTCAGGCATGAATTTTATTTATTTGTGACAAGATCCACTACTATGTCATGTGGCAGATACAGGCAATACAGAGCTCTGTAAAGTGTGTAGTTTGATAGGCAAGGGTTTGAATCTGGTAACATGTGTCTGTCAGATAACTATGTCAGACAGGAGTAGCTCAGACCGAGAAAGCATGTATGGCACAGCCAGAGGGAAATATTTTTAAGGCATCATCCTCCAAAGTTGAGGATCCATATCCATTACAATGGGGAAGTGCAGTAAGCCCTTCAAGTGTGTTTGTCATGACACACAGTATGCCTGTTTTTGTAGTGTCACAGGTTGATATGCATTTGTCTGATATCTATTCTGGTATGTGCTTGAGTCTGGAAAGATGCAAATGTTCAGCGTGTCATTAATTTTTCACATACATTACTTAATTTCACAATAAAACATGCACTGTATTTCATGTATTCTTCCAAATGTTTATGTATTACTGTAATTGTTTTCTTCATACTGTACAGCTTTATAGGACATGAAGACTTGCATAACATTTCTTACTGCATGGCATGATGTAAGATCATCATAAAGTGTGTGACTGTGTTCTGACACTTCCTTGTGTGTTTGTGTTGTTGTCATGCTGCTATGGTGATGTTCATTGTAATTTCTTATGAATGTTCCTAGTATAATCATGTGTTAGATGCTCTCCATTTACAAATACAACCTTGAATTACTGAAATGACATCATATCTGTGTTGCCATTTGTCACATGTATTTTGAGTTTTATATTACTTTTAGGATATGCATGAATATATAACACATGCTTCACTAATACATGTTTCAAGGTAATATACGCCCTGTCTATGCATACCAACTGACAACAAATGGTATAACATACCCCTTTCTGATGTGCATGACACAACAGTTGTAAGGCTCATTTCTTCTTGTTTATACATGATGAAGTGGAGAATACAGCACTACTGTCAGTTATCACACTTACATTCCTGGTACGTACATGTCATACTCAATAACTGCATTTAAATAGCCCCTAATGTAGACACCATCTTTACTAATTGAAGAACAAACTCTTGAATGTTTTTGACTTACAGATCCTGGAACTGTTAGAAATGAATTTAGTTCATCTTTCCCTGTCACATGTGAAGTTGCATGAAAACAGACCATGTCAACTCATCTTTCTGTAAATCTGAGACAGACAGCTACTGTAAAAAAAGTCAAAGAAAGGAAGCCTTTCCTACTAGAACCCAGCAAGTTAATTTATTTCATAAAGTATACAACTCTGCACACCTCCTCATGGTGTCCTGCAGGGTGATACAGGCAACAGAGAGACCCAAAAGAGACTTTAATAGATTTAAGTATTTTTTTCTCTGTTTTTTTGCTCCGACTGCCTTTTCCCACCTAGAAAGTGAATTTCTAACTGATCTGTGCTTTAAAAAGTTTAAATTGCATTTGCCTTCTGCTTTTTACAGTTTTTGCACTTGTTTTATATCAATTTAAGTCATTTTTGTATTGTATAACTGTTGTAGGCTGCACACTAAAGTGCGCTAGCCTGTTTATAGCATTTACAGTGTTTTCTGTGTGTTTTTCTGCTGTTTCCTGAAAAAAAAAAATTCTCTTTTCCCACCTTTGCTGAACTAGATTAGTCCAGATTTCAGGTTTTGCTGAATTCCGGACTATGGTATAGTTTCCTGTGTTGCCCATATCCTTACTTGGATAGGAGAAAGCTTCAATGTTCACCAGTGAGAGTGGGCTTGCTTTGAGCAGCCTATCTGTCCCTGGAGGAGGGGTCTCAGCCCTGAAACTAGTAGTATATTGGCCGTTTTGGGTCATTTTCTATTTCTTTCAGTTTCCCTGCTTTAAAACCCGCATTTGCGCAGTTTTGCATGATTTTGCGCATAGCGCAGTATCGGGCAGCGCCACTTAAACTGCTTTAAACTATTCCTGGCTCCACAAAGTCTGCTCTTCACATTTTCCCTTAGAACTGTTCTAAATCTCAAAGTAAGCACTCTATTTTCATTCTAAAGCCCTGCAGTTGCTCGTATAAGTAATCTTATAAGTAAGAACTAATAAACTAAAGCACTACACCCTCTTATACTCCCTTTAAGTACTTGGCTCCCTATTGGTCCTTTTTGATCAGTCAAAAAGTAGTTCCTTATACTATTCTGGCATATCCAAAAGTCAGTTTCAGGTTTACTCTCCAGTCCAGCTGGTGAATCTGGGAATCTTGAGGCAATGTTACAACTGTCGTATATACACAGACCACCCTCTCCTCCTCCCAACAAGCTCAAATAGATGTGAGAGATGCAACTATATGGCCAAACTGGAGGCTGAGCTCTCTCAACCCAGTACTGGTGCAGTCAGTCAGGAGGAGAAGGTAATCACACACACCACAAATCCAGTCTCACATAGACCTATCGCAACAGCAAACCAAACACATAAACACACAAAAACATACTCGGAGGCTCTAAATAAAAATCTGCCCAAGCAGCAGAGACCTCCAAAGCAGACATCCAAGCAACTGCTACCCCACAACAATACCCACGTATCACATAGATCACAAAGTCAGTGTGCCACACAGTCACAGCCCTTAAGGCTAGACAACACACCTAATACACTTGTAATAGGTGACTCTATTGTCAGACACATTGACGTCCCACTCACCAGACTGAACAAGGAGAAGGTCACTGTAAGCTGCCTGTCGGGTGCCAGGATCTGCCACATAACACAAGCACTCAGGTCACTCCAAAGCAAGTACAAATATGACTCTGTCATTGTCCATGCTAGTGTGAATGACCTGAGACATATCTCCCTAGACTACATGAAAAGAGACATAGAGGAGCTCTCTGATCATGTAGCCCAGGTCGATATGACCCTGACCTGAGTAGCATCTTACCCTCACCAAGAATGATGCCACAGTATAAAGACAAAATTATCAATTTTAACAATTGGCTAAAGTATTGGTGTGATTCAAAGGGGATCTAGTATCTGTCAGCCTGGGATGACATGCTCAACAAGCCACGTCGTTTCGCTAGGGACGGCTTGCACCTGTCACCCCTGGGCTTTCGAATACTGGCTAAAGCTCTTGCCACCCCCTTAGTGCCTTTTTCAGGCAAGGCTCAAAAGACAAACCCACCTCCATAGACAACACAAGGAAAAAAAAAAACTAAGGGTAATGCTGCTCAACGCCAGAAGTCTAAACCTCAAGATGCATGCACTCGAGGCTTTCCTCAGTATGGAGAATATCGGTATCTGTGCAGTAACAGAAACCTGGTTCAAGGCTCCCGAGAGCACCCCAGCACTACCAGGTTATACCTCATACCATGCATTTCGGCCCCAAAACTCGGACCAAATCACAAAAGGAGGGGGAGTATCTATATTCATCAAAGATGCCCACACCTCCAGGTTAGTGGCACTGCACGAAGCATCAGAGACCATCCATGTGCAACTAACAGTGGGAAAAACTGCCTTTCAGTTTGTAGCCTGCTACAGACCACCCTCCCAAACTCAGGAACCCCACTCGGCTTTCCTGAGAACACTGGAGAATATGAAGTTCTCTCCAAACACCATTATATTGGGTGACTTCAACTACCCAAACATAGACTGGGAGCACTACTCAAGCCCCAATACCCTCGCCCAACGGTTCTTAGAATTTATAAACTCAAATGTTATGGATCAACTGGTCACCACTCCCACAAGAGGGGAAAACATATTGGACCTGATCATCACCAACATGGGGACTCTATGTTCCATACCAGAGGTATACCCCTCATTGGTAAGATCTGACCATAAATTAATCTCACTGGACATCTATATCCTGTCCTCACTCCCAGCCAAGGAAACCACAGTGAAGAACTTCTCAAAAGCAAACTTCACACTTCTCAAAACCAAGGTGGAATCCTTCAAAGCCCCCAGGCCAGTGGAAAACATGTCCCAAACCACATAATCCTTTGCAAATGCATTCTATGGACACCTACAGGAATGCATGGATCATGCTATCCTAAATAAAACCAAGACTCACTCCTCCAAAGGCAGGAGACCTGTCTGGTGGACCCCAGCCATAAATAAGCTATACACCAGAAGGAAGAAGCTACTAGATGATAGAGCAAAATCCCAAAAAGGGAAGGCATCTCTGATCAGTACTAGCAAGAAACTACGATCCCTCATAAAATCATTTAAGGCCAGCTTCGAAAGAAAAATTGCACAAGGCGCTAAAGATAATCACTAGGCCTTCTTTAGTTATGTCATGAACCTGGGTGGCAACTCCCAGATATGCTCTGAGTTAATGCAAAATGACAAAAAATACACTGAACCCACAGACATTGCCAACATCCAGGTTCAGTGCAAACTTCTCCCCCCCTTCCCCCCAAAAGAGCAAATGTCTATCCCAACAGAGTGTAGCATCCCTGACATCACAGATGCACAAGTGAGAGCTGTCCTCTCCAAAGCAAAAAACACAGCATCAATGGGACTGGACGGTGTCCCGGGCTGCATCTTACACGAGCTCCAAGAAGAACTGAACCCTCACATAAAGTCACTGTTCAATCTCAGCCTTACTACAGGATATGTACCCAAGGAATGGTATACAGCAACAGTGGTTCCACTCCACAAAGGTGGTGCCACAACAGTCCCCGGAAACTATCTCCCTATAAGCCTGACTAGCCTGGTCTGCAAAGCTATGGAGCGTATCATCATGGAACTCATAAACAAAGACATTGGGAACCTCCAAACACTGGATCCTATCCAATTCAGCTTTGTCAAGGGCAGATCTTGCCTCTTGAACCTGGTCGACTTCTTTGAAATAGTCAGCAAGGCCATAGATGAAGGGAAGGTAGTCCACACAGCCTAACTGGACCTTGCAAAAGCCTTCGACACAATACCCCACTCAGCCATCATAAATAAGCTCACCAGCTTAAATATCAACCCCTATGTCACAAGATGGGTTGCAAACTGGCTCAGGGATAGAACCCACATGGTCAGAATTGCAGGTGCCATGTCAGACTCTAAACCAGTTACAAGTGGTGTCCCACAAGGCTCAGTCCTGGGACCTCTCTTGTTCAGTATATATTTCTCTGAGGTACAGGCTAACACGGGAGGACTATGGCTGACCAAGTTCGCAGATGACTGCAAACTGGGTGACATAATCGATTCACCGACTGACACAAGCATCCTCCAAAAGGGTCTCACAGAGACGGAAAACTGGTGCCAGAGCCATGGCCTAAAGCTAAATACCAAAATGTGCATAATCATCCCCTTTGGGAAAAACAAAGTGCCCATAAATTACCACATAGGTGGTAATCCATTAAGTATGGAAGAAGTAATTAGGGATTTGGGGACCCAAGTAGATAGCAATCTCTCCTTTGACAATCACATTGTCAAAGTGGTTAGAAAGACCTTCTATATAGCCCACCTTATCATGAAAGGGTTCACATCTAGAACAAGAGAGGTCATTGTGCCCCTCTACTCATCACTCATCAGGCCCATAGCTGAATACAATGCCCCATTTGGGATGTACCTTACTCGACACCTGCAGCAACTGGAAAGACCCTAAAAGTACCTCACCAAGAGGATTAAGGGACTCAAACAGATGCCCTACGCAGTTAGGCTAAAGAAACTCCAGCTCTACTCAGTTGCTTACCGCCTACTCAGAGGCGATCTGTGCCTGAAGTATAAAGCCATGTCCAACCCAGAATTAATGGGCATGCTCCACCTCAGGAAATCCAAATCCCTTAGAGCTACACGCTCCAGGGACTTAAACCTCAGCACAGAAATAAATAGGACATGCTGGAGGGACAGATTCATATCCCAGAAGCTCCCCTCACTCTGGAACAAAATCCCAAGCCATGTTAGGCAGAGTCCCTCAATGACCCTCTTCAAGAGAAATCTTGACGAGTGGATGGGAGATTGTAGGTTTACCCCTGGGATCTCTTCTGTGTCCCTACCAGACAGAGGCACAGTAAACTAAACTTAAAAGGGCTATCTTCTGTGACCTACTATACAGAGGCACAGTCAACTAATCTAAGAGGGTGGCGAAAGCCAAACACACTCTGGCTAGGCTTATGAATGCCCTAGGGCAGATAGCCTAGTATCTACCATTGAACCTATGAACCTATAATGTCACTACTGTGATTTTGCTGAAAGGAGGGAATTTGATGAGGTTTGGGGATTAAAATCTCACTGTTCTTTCCACCCATCTGCATACAAGGTGGATGGTAATAGTGTTTACCACACTGAATATTGCCATGACCTTTCTTCAAAGTAAGCTGCCAGAAGAGAAACTAATTAATGAAATTATGTGCATGATTCATTCTGAGAGTCGTCAAACTAGTAAGGAGGAGTAGTGAGATGTCTAGACTGGAAAAATGCTGCGGTATTTGTGAAACCTCAGACAGTGTATCAGACAAGTTCTAATAGTGGAAATAATTCAGAGCATGCTGTAGATGACCCTGCTGACTTACCAAGGATGCCACCTGAATACAAGGTTTTCACCTTTGATTTACAGGTGAAAACTAACTATGCATATCTAAGATAACAAGATTTGAGGGACAAGGCACAGCCTTCCCCAAAAGACAGATGATTTGCAGAAGTCAGCTTCACTGAAATGGCATTTTTGTTCTAGTGATCCACTGTTTTTTTGGTTGTAACAAAAATGGTGAGTCTCAGGGAATCAAGGAGAAGAAGACCTAATCTTAGACAAAAGGGAATTCTTTGTTTGCACCTTTATGTCAGCACAAAAGCTAACTGGTTAACAGCACACTCTTCTGAACTCCTGGACAAGGAAGCTGCTTCACAAAGCAGATAATCTGCCTATTTACTTGAACATGCTCATTTTAACAGCTATAGCTTGTATTATTCTTATTTAGGTTATTGTTGTTTGTTACTTAGCTTTATATACCACTGTTGCATTTAAAATAATGCACATTTTCATATTAAAAGTTAGAGGTTTATATTTCCACTATAGAAAGCATGTTCTTAAAAATTAGTACTAGGAAAAATTCAGTGCTGGCATTACAGTATTACAGAAAATGAAGATAGCAAATCTCTGACATTTGCCTGTCTTTCAGCAAGATTCAGGGTTAAGATCCAAGAAAAGTCCCCCATTTTAGTTGAAGGAAGTGAGGGAGTTTGGGAATCTATAAATGATAGCTGTAGGCAATGGAATTTAAAGAAGTTTGCTACCTCAAAGCAGGTGTGATATCCTCGATCATTGTATACTTAGATAGTTCAGAACTGATGGAGTTGTTTTTTAATGCATAGGTTCATAGGTGTTTACTAGGCTAATGACCACAAGGGCCTTTTTAAGACTAGCCATGCATCCCAAATCTCTGATGAGTTCTGATACCCTTGATAAGTGTAAGCATGGGCCTGGGAGATGAACCATTTATAGTTTGCATCAGAGACATAGGTACCAAACCAGGGATGAATTTCCGGTTTCCCATCCAATTGTCCAAGTTGCACTTGAATTGGGTTAGGGAGGAACTCTGCTTCACATGGATGGGAAGCCGGTTCCATAGATGTGGTAGTCTCTGGGATGCATACTTATCTCTCCAGCAGGTCCTATTTATATCAAAGACAAGGTTTAAGTCTTTAGAACAGGTAATTCTGCCACTGTTTGTTTTGTGGATATGCAGGAGGTCCATCAGAGTGGGGTCTGACAATGCCATGTATGCCAGGCATAGATCTCCCCTCAAATGCCTGTAGGAGATGGAATATAGGGATAGGGCCTTGAGGCAGTCTGCATAGGACATATTACTTAAGTCCTGTATTATATTAGTGAGGAACCTCTGTGGACGTTCCAATTGTTGGCTATGCCTGGCTAGGTACATACCAAAGGGGGCATTGTACTCAATGATAGGTCTGATGATTGCCAAATACAGTAGAACAATGACTTCCTTGGACTTAGATGCCATACATTTGTTTATAAGTTGGGCAACATAGAATGATTTCCTCACCACTGTAGACACATGATGATCAAAGGTTAGATTACTATCTATGTGCATTCCTAACTACCTGACTGCTGGGTCAAACCTGAGGGGTGTGTTGACAATATGATAGTTACCAGGGATAGATGACTTTCCAAAGGATACTATTATGCATTTCTTGGCATTTAATTTTAGCATTTTAATAGATCAGGAATAACGTGCAATAAATATGAATTATTGACAGATTGCCACCATCCCAAACCAGTCCTTTGGAAGAAAGGAATCAGCCTGCAGCCTGTATGTGTGCATGTAGCATACCAAGCTAATTATTGTCTGTAGTCACGGGCATCATTGATCAAGTGCACAGGAACACGGACCTGCAAAACAGCAGGTGTTGTGGTTCCAGTCTTGAGGTAGAGCACATGTTCCTCTACCCAAGGGGAGAGGATTCACCAAATAATAAATACCTCTATTAATAGGACACCAGCAAGGTTGCAGGCAACTCTCGTGGCTGTCTACACAATGTCCATCTGGATGGCCCTTAATAAGCTCAAGGTCCAATTTAGGGAGGCTTTATATTCACTGGACATGGTGAAAATGTATAGAAGTAAAAAAAGCACATCTGCTTTGTTTTAAAAACACAGTTTCTTATTAACAAGGTTGTTAACTTGCATAAACTAGTAGACCCACTCAAGTTCTTTACCTAAATTCAAAGTATTTCTAAACATTTATGTATCTGGATATACAACACTTTATGGAAAACTATAGAAGACGCGGCCCCACCACTTTAGGATGCTTGATTGTATGATGCAATACCGTGAGAAGGATAATGTTCTCTCTTTGCAATAGTGTAGCCATGGGTAAAATGTTTCTCATGCCCTTTATGTATTATGTCATGGGTCACATTATTTATAATGGGTTTTATTTATAAATAGTTAAGAACCAGAAAGATAATTTTGTTATGTGTGGAACAATGGTAGACAGAAGGTGGCAAACACTCCTTTATTCCCCATCAGAGAGGGATAGATGGGTTGCTCTTACACATACAGTTATGTGGTTGCATTTATTTAAAACCATTTTTGGTTTGACATCTTCCCCATATGTTAAACAAAATAAAGTAGTCTATAGTGAGGTAGAATGGTAGCAGCATATTGCTGTTTTAAAAGTCCTTTACCCAAGTCTTCTCATTGGTGAGACACTAGTAATACAATGCATGCGACTTTGGTGAGAACACAGAAGATCGAATAGTGCTTGGTTAGATCATCCATTGCTACCTAAACTAGTTAATATAATTTTGCTGGAAAAAATGGGAGAAACTGGGGATCTGTAACTTGCAAGACTTAAGTTTTCACTTTCAGGTTGAACTATCTAGTATTCTCTTCCTTTGAAAAGCTTTGAAATAAAATGCTCTCTGCAGGTGGGAAGTAATTTGGAAATATTTACACCTATGAAAATCTATCTTTAAGTCTGACTTGAAAGAGATGAATAGGTTGCAAACCCAGGTTTAAAGGTAGTCTTTCTGTACATATTTTCACATAACATAGGATATTCTCATAGGTACTGTATGTCTATTTTGACTCTAGAAGTAGGAAAGCAGTATTAGGTTAGGAAGCATGGGAGAGCCCTCACTGACTCTCTTCAAGAGGAATCTTGATGAGTGGATGGGAGATCGTAGGATTACCCCGTGTATCACTTCTGTGTCTCTGTTAGACAGAGGCACAGTATACTAACCTCGAAAAAGGGCATAGCAAAATTAATTTAAAATGGGTGGCGAAAGCCAAACACACTCTGACTAGGCTTATAAATGCCCTAGAGCAGATAGCCTAGTATGAACCTATGAACCTATGAACACTCTGATCCACATTTACATTGCTTGCAGTTATTTTGGATACCCAAATCATATACCTACTAACATGAAAGGGCTGCTATTTATCCTTGAAAGCTACTGGACTCAAAAGTATAGTGTAGACAGGGGGACTGAAGAACAAGAAGTATGCAGCAGATGTGTAGGAGGCATCTCCCACTTTATGTATATACTTTGGAGCTGTGTTAGAGTCCAAAGTGTGTGGGTTTAACATACATGGCTAACTAATAAGCTACCGAGCAGGATACTTATGATTTCAATAGGGTTCTGATATAAGTAGTCAGAAACAGAGGTGCAAACAATGTGTTGTTGATGACAACAGTCATAGCTAACTCTGTAAAAGCACTTCATTGGAAGCAACCTGCTAGCTTAGAAAACTCGGGTTTGCATAAAGCCCTCAAAGTCCATGGAAAATGCTTGTTGAATGCTGGTCTGTGTAGCTACCTGACAATGAAGAACCAGCTGTGGCAATTGCTTACTCCCCAGGTCTTCAAACACTGTTTGTGATACTATAATTTTACTGGAGTAGAAGAAAGAAAATTCAGATGTGATTGAGATGTTCTCAAGTTTTGAGAACAGAAGAAAATGTAGGTATGTTATTTGTAAATTTATAATTGATATTTAATCATGGCTTGGCTATTTCCTGATGTACATGTAAGTAAACAAATGTTTGCGTGCACGCGTCTGTGTGTGTGGGTGTGTGTGTGTGTGTGTGTGTGTGTGTGTGTGTGTGTGGGTGTGTGTGTGTGTAGTTAATGCAGAAACTTGCTTTGTTTTGCTTTGTTAATTATGCTTACTTGTACTGCATTTCACAAGAAAAAGGATACATTTTGTGATCAAAACTTCAAAACACTGCTTCATCTGCTGGAGCTTTTGCCATTTCTATGATATAATATTAATAACTCAAGTCTTAAATTGCATATGGTGCACTAAATAGCACAAGAATGAAATTACAAAGCAGGTTTATACATGATGTAATATTTGCAGACAATTAATTTGATCACCACCACTGAAAGACTTCTGTGGTCTGACATTCATGGATGCAATGTTAAGTACCAACAGTGGCAAGAAATGTTGATTGTAGTCCTTTTAGCTTTATTTAAATTTGTGGAATTAATACTAATTTCTGGCAGAGACCAGAATGATATAAGGGGTTATCACACATGCAGCATTCTCCAAGGACTTCAAATTCACAACAGTAGTTTGCATCATCTACCAATGCTATTGTTTGTGTTTATACCCCATTAACAAATACCATGTTGTGCAACAGGGTTACTAATCGTTTTTTTTTCAATTCAGCATATCGTTTGTAATATGCTGTACTGAAATCCACCATGTCAGACCTTCCTGGAGTGACTGATAAAAGACCAAGTAATTTTCACTTTAAAGTCACTATATTAATTTTCCAAGAACACATAACTGCTAATATAGCTTGACTTTAGTTCCTTTCAGTTTCTTGTTTTCTAAGTATTTTACTGTAATTAATTTTTCATTATGTTCTGAGTAATGGCATCCTGTCTTCTCTTCCTGTTTATCCAAGGACAGTACCGCCAATTATTCAGAAATTTAAGTGTGATTACTTTCTTTTCTTTGCAGTAGTTTTTATCAGCTCATGTAGTATATATTGCATTCACTGCTAGAGTCTTTAAGGCTACTCATCAAACCCATTGTCACAATCTTAAAGGAAATTAAATATGTACTTATTAATTCCATCATAAAATAACACCCATAAGAGCAAAAAGCAGTGGAGAGGGAGGGGTGACCCAAGTACATCCTTTAAGTCTACAAATGAAAGGCACTTAACCTCATGCATAGTTCAATACATCACTTTGCCTCTCACCCTTAATAAGATTACTGTACTTACAGGAATGAAATTTTGAGAAATAAATATTTCAGCTTTGAATTAGTTGATAGGATTGTTTTAGAGATAATTTTGATACTAAATAGCTCTCCTGTCTCTTAAAATAGTAATAGATAAAGACAACTTCTTGCAATCAGTTATTGACTAAGTGGGACCAAACCTATCGCCTGCTGCTCTAGCTGTAATTGCTCTGTGTTAGTTTCATGTATTATGTGTACATGGATTGCTGCTCTGGAATAGAAAGTTTCTAACCATGGTCTGGGAAAAGTACAAATACGCATACAGAAATTACAGTTTGTAGTAGATCCTAATGAGAATTTTATTGTTTAATAACAAGTGAACCAAAATGAAATCCTTGTTTTAAATGAAGTTATTGCTGATCTACTTATGCATCATGCCTGTATTTTGGAGATTTTGGGGAAGGGACTTATTTTAAAATCCTCACGTAACATTCAACTATATATTCTTATGTTTTTTTTTTTTTGCTTCAAGGGATAAAGCTCTGACTATAACATTGATGGCTTGCCTCTGAGTAGCAGCTTAAGCCCTATATGGAACTGGTATGGTGGAAGACAGAAGTGACAAAGCTTAGCCTGCTTGTCACTCTTCAGTGGTCATAGGAATGGACTGCATGATAAGAGGACATGATAGAATTTCTGTAGAAAACTGACCTCATCACAAGCAGAGGCGTAGCACTGAGATGCAAAAGGCCCATTTTGCACAAGAATTTATTTGATTTTATGAGCATGCACAGTGAGGTTAGGGCTTATGTTGGTATTTCCTGAGTGGCCTCTCAGTCCACTACAGTCAGACATACATAGAATGATGACTATTCCTAATCTGCTCTACTGAACAGCTACTACAATATAGTTCAGCCCCCTAATTTTCCTGGATCAGGATCCTGCCATTGATGGATAAATCCAGAAAATGTCCTTGATATGGGACACTGTAGAAAACCCAGTATTATACTTGAGTCTGGCCACCTGCCCACTGAGGGATAAAGCTGAGATTTTTATCTCAACCGGTTAAAAGCCACTGGATGAAGTGTAGAACTTTGGTTTGGGAAAAGGGCAGAAATTAGCTTTGGCTGTCCCAGAAGGTTGACAGCAATGACACAATTGAAGATCAAAGGCAAGAAAAAACAAACTGCTACTAAAACAGCACAGCTCCTGATGCCAAACAGCAGGACTAAATGCCTCCCAAACACATGTATGCTTGTTCTGGAAGTCAAAAGCAAAAGCAACGAGCTGCTACTAAGACAACACAGTTCCTAATTCCAAGCAGCAGAACTAAACAACTCCAATAAGCACAGTCAGAGAGGTGAAACTCATCAAAGATAAACACAGCCAGATAGCCAAACTCACTGAGGCAGGTCTTTTTAAAATTCCAAAGGGATAAGCAAACAACAGGCCAATAAACAAATGACTTCAATTTTATTAAGCACCAGGATACTGCTTTTCGTCGGCGCCCTGCACCAACTTCTTCAGACTCTGAAAAATAACAACTCACACTTAAGTGCTGCTACATTTAAAGCCATTGCAAGCAAAGTCTATTACAAAACACACCCTCCAATTACCTTAAAGGAACAGGCACAAGTAGCTTCAATCTGACTAAAATGTTCCTATTCCATAAACACACAGTATAAAAAGTTGTATGTGATATAAAATATACAACTGTAAAACTGTTCCTTACATAGCACTTAAATAATGCAATCGACAGTTAATAATATTATAAGAACACACTTACTTTGAACCAAATATGCATAATAATACTGACACATTAAAATAAAATTAAAAAAAAATGCCATCATATTTCAAATGTTGATAAAAAGACATTCGATCTATCAGACATGGTATAAAATATATATATCAAGATCACTCAGCCAGTCCTATGTCCAAATCACACCCGATGTTATACCCCCCATGCATCATCGTTTCAAACTCCTCAGCTTAAGGACACAGCTGATAAATAACATACTACTGAGGCCGGGCTGATGGTAGGCTTCAAGTCTCAACTGCCACATAAGCTCCTTCATTTCTAATTTCAGGGATTCAGTCCCCCCCCAATTCACATAGTTCAACTGGTCAATGATCATAAATGTAAAATCATGGCCAGGGTGATTGTAGACATGACTTGCTAGGGCATTCTCCAGTTTAATCTTCTTCATGGCATATAAATGTTCGTACATGCGTTCATTCAATCTCCTGTCCGTCTTGCCCACATAAAAAGCTGGGCATGATGAACAAGAAGTGAGATACACCACGTGTGTTGATGCACGATTGTATCTCCCTTTGATAAGGTACTTGATGTCCCTAATCATGAAATATGTGCCCGACCTCACATATCTACAATGTTTGCACATAGGTAGTAATGAAACTGCAATGGTATACACCTCTAAGTTGTCTGTCACTCCTGGGGTAGCTATTCTCCGAGACAGAGTGACCCAAAATGGGTTCAAAATAGCCCATTTCCCTTTTGGATCTAACGTCTAGACACAAATCCACAACCAATTTCTCAGGGTAGCACCTACATAAAAACAAATTCGATATGAACTGGCACTCTTCCTGGAAGTCACCATCTCTCGAGACCATTCTGGCCGCCCTCACAAATTGGCCTTTTACTATTGATCTCTTCTGGAAGGCTGGGTGTTCACTATCGAAAGGCAAATAAGAATTGGAAAAGGTGGGCTTGCGATGAATTTTGCCTAAAAACTGGTTCTGGTTGCTGTCCTTGAATAATTCCACATCTAAGTATGCTATTCTGTCTGTGTCAAAAGTAGAGGTAAATTTTAAGAAATCCGTGGACTTGTTGAACATCTCTACCAGGTCATGGCCACTGAAGAGTCACCCTTGAGAATGATACAAATGTCTTCCAAGAAAAGGGTATATAAGGATTCTCGTTCTAGGAAGATAGAGTTAGTAAACATGAATTCCTTCTCCCAATGGGCCATGACCAAGTTGGCCAGATTCGCCCCACATGGTGAGCCCATTGGGACTCCAACTAACTGATGGAACTATCTATCATTGAAGGAGAAGTAGTTACATGTTAAAATGATGTCCAATAGGTCTTTTAGCATTGAAGTTTCACTCTAGTGCCTGCTTTGTGGTCATTTCCAACTCAATCCATTCCACTGTTACATCATGTGGAATGGATGAGTACAGGTCAACAACATCTACCGTCAGAAAGTGGTAATAAGGACTGCACAAAATGTTTTTTTGGATATGCCGACCACGAGGGAAGATGTGAACCAGCAACTCCAACTAGCCATTCGGGGAACCCTAGTTCTGGTTTGGATGGGGAAAATTTTTGGGATCCAGCCTCTTCTCCCCAACAGGCTTTGAACCGGAAGACCAGGTTCAGATACAGGACAAGGAGGAACCAAATGTGAGTGGAGTAGGTTGCCCCGGCCCTGAGCAGATCACATTTGAAGTCATTTCCAACTCAGGAATGGATTTCCATATTTATAACTTTTCTCATTTCAAGTTTACCCAGACATTAGTTGATTTCCTGGCTAAAGGAATTTCTTATGTTCCATCTAGAAGAGCCTGTGTGGCCAGATCCATTTTGGATCTTAAATTGTTTGGCATGAAACTAAACCTATGTTTGTTGATGGGGGACCATGAGTACCAAAAGAATACTTTTCATGTACCTAGTAAGTATAATCCACCTATCCACCCTATGTTGGGGCATTTGAGCAAATGTGTGATTTGGATTTTTGACATTTGCTACAGTCGAGGTCTGTGATGCATTTTAATATTACCAAAGAAGAAAGGGTGGATTTTAATGAATTATGTACCTCTTCAGTCAGAATTATGTAACCAGACAAGGGAGGCGGACTGGTTGCAATGGACATAGATGATTATAACAACAGAATGTCAGCAATTGTGTCTTCTGAAACTTACCAAGAGGTGTCCAAGAATGAGTTGAATGGAAATCTGGCAAGAGTTTGGTCTTATTATGAAGACATGTTTATTAATGAATCTATTGACCAGGAAATTTTCAACTTTATTTACTGTGCATCTCCTTGAGTATCTGTTTTGTTCGGGAACCCGAAAATCCACAAAAACATTAGAGACCCTCCTATGTGCCAGTTGGCGAGTGCAAGAGGGAGTGTAACATACGCAGCAGCCAAAGTTGTGGATCACATTCTAAAAAAATATGTGGCTAGTGAATCATATATTTCTAAAGATTCCTGGTCCTTTTTGGGGAAGGTGAAAAACATTTCGTACAGTCCTGATTACCGCTTTCTGATGGTAGATGTTGTTGACCTGTACTCATCCATTCCACATGATGTAGCAGTGGAATGTATTGAGTTGGAAATGACCAGAAAGCAGGCACCAGCGAGTGAAACTTCAATGGTAAAATACCTATTGGACATCATTTTAACATGTAACTACTTCTCCTTCAATGATAGATAGTTCCATCAGTTAGTTGGAGTCCCCATGGGCTCACTATGTGGAGCAAGTATGGCCAACTTGGTCATGGCCCATTGTGAGAAGGAATTCGTGTTTACTAACTCTATCGTCCTAGAATGAGTATCCTTATATACCCGTTTCTTGGACGACATTTGTATCATTCTCAAGGGTGACTCTTCAGTGGCCAATGACCTGGTAGAGATGTTCAACAAGTCCATGGATTTCTTAAAGTTTACCTCTACTTTTGACACAGACAGAATAGCATACTTAGATGTGGAATTATTCAAGGACAGCAACCAGAACCAGTTTTTAGGCAAAATTCATCACAAGCCCACTTTTTCCAATTCTTATTTGCATTTCGATAGTGAACACCCGGCCTTCCAGAAGAGATCAATAGTAAAAGGCCAATTTGTGAGGGCGGCCAGAATGGTCTCGAGAGATGGTGACTTCCAGGAAGAGTGCCGGTTCCTATCGAATTTGTTTTTATGTAGGGGCTACCCTGAGGAGTTGGTTGTGGATTTGTGTCTAGAGGTTAGATCCAAAAGGGAAATGGGCTATTTTGAACCCCTTTTGGGTCACTCTGTCTCAGAGAATAGCTACCTCAGGAGTGAGAGCCAACTTAGAGGTGTATACCATTGCAGTTTCATTACTACCTTTAGCATGGATGCTAGAGCTATAGTGTCCATAATCCAGAAAAATTGGGGTTTGTTGCCAATTGAACTAACAGAACCCAATAATCTAGGGTCGGCCCCGAAGATTACATTCAGGAGGGGTCTGAATATCAAGAACATGTTAGAATGGAAAGGTGGCAACATGACTCCAAGAGCTGGCATGTATAAGAGCAATATGTGCAAACATTGTCGATATGTGAGGCCGGGCACATATTTCATGATTAGGGACATCAAGTACCTTATCAAAGGGAGATACAATTGTGCATCAACACACGTGGTGTATCTCGCTTCTTGTTCGTCATGCCCAGCTTTTTATGAGGGCAAGATGGACAGAAGATTGAATGAACGCATGTACGAACATTTATATGCCACGAAGAAGATTAAACTGGAGAATGCCCTAGCAAGTCATGTCTACAATCACCCTGGCCATGATTTTACATTTATGATCATTGACCAGTTGAACTATGTGAATTTGGGGGGGACAGAATCCTTGAAATTAGAAATGAAGGAGCTTATGTGGCAGTTGAGACTTGAAGCCTACCATCAGCCCGGCCTCATTAGTATGTTATCTATCAGCTGTGTCCTTAAGCTGAGGAGTTTGGAAAGATGATGCATGGGGGGTATAACATCTAGTGTGATTTGGACATAGGACCAACTGAGTGATCTTGATATATATATTTTATACCATGTCTGGTAGATGGAATGTCTTTTTATCAACATTTGAAATATGATGGCATGTTTTTTTTATTTTATTTTAATGTGTCAGTATTATTATGCATATTTGGTTCAAAGTAAGTGTGTTTTTATAATTTTATTAACTGTCGATTGCATTATTTAAGTGCTATGTAAGGAACAGTTTTACAGTTGTATATTTTATATCACATACAACTGTTTATACTGTGTGTTTATGGAATAGGAACATTTTAGTCAGATTGAAGCTACTTGTGCCTGTTCCTTTAAGGTAATTGGAGGGTGTGTTTTGTAATAGACTTTGCTTGCAATGGCTTTAAATGTAGCAGCACTTAAGTGTGAGTTGTTATTTTTCAGAGTCTGAAGAAGTTGGTGCAGGGCGCCGACGAAAAGCAGTATCCTGGTGCTTAATAAAATTGAAGTCATTTGTTTATTGGCCTGTTGTTTGCTTATCCCTTTGGAATTTTTAAAAAGACCTGCCTCAGTGAGTTTGGCTCTCTGGCTGTGTTTATCTTTGATGAGTTTCACCTCTCTGACTGTGCTTATTGGAGGTGTTTAGTTCTGCTGCTTGGAATTAGGAACTGTGTTGTCTTAGTAGCAGCTCGTTGCTTTTGCTTTTGACTTCCAGAACAAGCATACGTGTGTTTGGGAGGTGTTTAGTCCTGCTGTTTGGCATCAGGAGCTGTGCTGGTTTAGTAGCAGCAATGACACAATGGTTGGCAGGCCACTCTGCTTTGCCAGAAATGGTCTGCACCTGTCTCTTCTAGGCCTTTGGATACTGACAAATGCATTAGCCACTCCTATATTGCCTTTTTTATCCAGTGTCAAAATAACCAACCTCCCAACATAACAAAATCCTCGCTAGATAAACTCAAGGTACTGCTGCTTAATGCTAGGAGTCTAAACAAGAAACTGCACGCCCTGGAAGCACTCTTCACATTGGAAGCTGCTGACATCTGTACAATCACAGAGAAATGGTTCAAAGATGAGGAAAGCACCCCAGCTGTGCAGAGCTACAATGCCTTCCATAGGTTCAAACCACAAACTGAGCACAAAATAACCAGAGGAGGAGGTGTATCCATCTTCATTAAGGATATGCCCACCTTGAGACAGGTTAAACAGTAGGACTGTCTTGAGGTACTCCATGTCCAATTAACTATAGGCAAGGCCCTATACAACATCATAGCTAGCTATAGGTCTGCCAAAATGAAGCAAGAAAAGCATACCACGTATCTGGACTTTCTGGAGTCACTAGGAATGCAACCTAACACCTTACTTATGGGTGATTTTAATTACCCTACCATCTGCAGCAAAACATACATGAACACAATAATAATAATGGTGCACTGCTACAGTCATCCCTCTGCACAAAGGAGGAGCAACTACAGACCCTAGGAACTATTGCCCCATTAGCCTGACGAGCCTGATATGCAAAGCTATGGAATGCATCATCATGGACCTAGTAAACAAGGATATAAGGAATCTCCAAATTCTGGATCCCACATGGTTTGGTTTTGTGAAGGGTAAATCATGCCTGCTCAACTTGGTCGACTTCTTTGAGTCAGTCACCAGAACTGTGGATGAAGTCAAGGTGGTTCATACAGCCTACCTTGATCTGGCCAAGGCTTTTGATACCATTCCCTACTCAGGAATCATAGAAAAACTCACTAAGCTAGGCATCAACCCCTATATCACTAGGTGGTTTGCAAACAGGCTCACAGATAGAACCCATAGTGTGAAAGTAGCTGACTCCAAGTCAGACTGCTGACTAGTCACAAGTGGAGTCCCACAGGGTTCGATCCTGGGTCCTCTCCTGTTTGGTATCTACTTCTCTGAAATCCAGACCAACAAGAAGGGACGCTGGCTGACAATGTTCGCAGACGATAGCAAGTTGGGAGCTATTATTAACTCCCCAAGTGATGTTGACATCCTGCAGAATGGCCTCACTGAGACCAATGACTGGTGTCAGAACCATGGCCTTAAGCTCAATGCCAAAAAATGTGTCATCACCCCATTTGGGAAAAACCCAGTTCCCATGAATTACCACATTGATGGTACTCCACTGAACACAAAAGGTGTTATAAGAGATCTGGGAACACAGATTGACAGCACCCTCTCTTTCGATCACCGCATTGCCATTGTGGTCAGAAAGTCCTTCTGTGTAGCACATCTCATTACTAAGGATTTGCATCCAGGAAGAAAGGAGCCATTGTCTCTCTCTACTCTTCCACATTAGGTCAATCATCAAGTACAATGCCCCATTTGGCAGGTACCTCATTAGACACCTACAACCACTGGAGAGGCCACAAAAGTACCTCACAAAGAGGATCCTAGGCCTTAAACACTTGTACTATAGAGAGAGAAAGAAACAAATATCCAAGAGCAAGAGGTGATGGACTCAGCAGAGGGAGAGATTTCTCTCTAGCTTAAACAAGCAAATTAGAGATCTTGTCAAGTCCTCCAAAGCTAATTACGAAGTAAACATAGCCTCCCTCACTAAGGATAATCACAAGGCATACTACATCCAGAATCTAAAAGGGAATACCCACCTATCTGCTGAATTGGTTGTGGGTGGCACCACCCACACTCAGCTGGAGGCAATAGCCAACCAGCTACCTGACAGATCTGAAGCAAACTTCACCCACCTGTCCCTTCCAGTCATCCCACAGAGTATACCTGCCATCATTTCTCAGCGTATTATCTCAAGAGAGTAAGTCATCTTAGCACTGTCCAAGGCCAAAAACATGGCATCAATGGGACCAGAAATCATCCCGGGTTGTCTTTTAAACAACTTAAAGCATGACCTAGCAGACCCACTTGGATCCCTGTTTAACCACGGCCTGTGAACTGGCTATGTTCTGGCAGAATGGAAGATAGAACAGTAATTCCTTTCCACAAAGGACATCAACCATTTCTGGGAATTATAGGCCCATACGCTTGGCCTGCCTCATCTGCAATGCCATGGAAAGAATCATTATGGAACTTATTAACAAGGCCATAGGTAATCAGCAAACTTTGGACCCAACCTGGTTTATATTTATTAAAGGTAGATCATACCTGTTAAACATGGTTGACTTCAAGAAGGCCAACATGGCCCTGGATGTGGGAAAGACAGCGCATACCACCTATCTTGACCTAGCCAAGGCATTTGGCACAATCCCAACTCAGGTATTGTAGAAAAACTGTCCCAACTGGGAATTAACCCCATAATTGCCAAATGGGTAGCCTAATGGCTTGCCTACAGGACACATACTTGTGAAAGTGGGTAACAGTGGTGTGCCATGTGGTTCTCTGCTGGACCCCTTATTGTTCAAAATTTATTTCTCAGAACTCCAGGCAAATTTGGGCAGCCTTTGGTTGACCAAGTTCACTGATGACTGCAAATTGGGAGCAATCACTGATTCCCCCAATTATGTTAATGTACTGCAAATAGGGTTAACACAGACAAATGATTAGTGCCAAAGATTAAAGCTAAATGCAAAAATAAATGCATTATTATTCCCTTTGGGAACACTAACATCCCTGCTAATTACATTATAGACAGCACCCCCATAAGTGTAGACCCATTGGTACATGATCTCAGTTATCAGGTTGATAGCAATCTGAACTTTGACCACCACATATCCACAGTAGTAAGGAAATCCTTCTATATGGCACATCTTATAAGTAAAGACATCGCATGTAGATCCAAGAATGTTATAAGTCCATTATACTTGGCCCTGATCAGACTAATAATTGAGTACAATGCTCTCTTTTGCATGTACCTCACCAGGTACTTGCAACAATTGGAGAAACCACAGAGGTTTCTCAAGAATAAACTACAGGGTACATGAAACAAGTCCTATGTGGAAAGACTGAAAATCCTACCACTGTATTCAGTCTCTTACAGGTTACTAGGGGATGACCTGTGCCTGGCTTACAGGGCAGTCTCTGACCTGGCCCTGATGGAAATGCTTTACATTTGTAAATCAAACTGCAGGAAGGTAACTCGCTCCAGGGATCTTAACTTAGCCTCTAACATGAACAGGTTATGCTGGAGAGATAGATACATCTTCCAGAAACTGCCACTTCTCTTCAACAAGCTTCCAATTCACATGAAAAAGTGCCGCTCCCTGACTTTCTTCAAATGCAATCTAGATCAGTAGATGGATGACCACAAATTCACTCCTGGGGTGGTACCTATGCTGATCCTGGATAGAAGTCAGCATTAATTACCATAGACCCTTACCTCTGTGAACTTCACTCATCTAATCAATCACCGACAATTGGGGGCAACTCGGGATAACTATGACTAGACTTGTAAAGGCTCTAGGGCTGTTAGCCTTGTAATCTCCTATTAACCTATGAACCTATGAGTAATCAAAAGTGGAACAAGGCTGAGGAACAAAAGGTGAAATGATCAGTAGTAAAATATAATGAATAAAAAAAAAAATCAATCAATCAATCAATCAATCAAAAATATGTTAGTATAAACTCCAAAAATTCTTGTCCACAAACATTTCCTTTTTTATGTTGTGGTGCTATCATAAATGTTATTATGGTAATTGATTTTACCTGAATTTCATTTTGATTCTGTGTGTTTTCTACAGTTTCATGATAGTGAATCTGATAATATCACTGTTACTGTGGAATACAATAATTCACTCTTCTACTCAAATCGACTATCTCATTACATTGCTGATACATGAGAGAAAATATCTCCTTATCTACTTACAGGCATTCAGTTTAAAATTTAGGCATGCAAAAGAGAGAAGAATAGAATGGGTGGAGACGTTTCTACTGCCATTCAAAAATAGCTGAAGAAGTGTGTTGCTTCCTGTCCTTTATCTGTGCATGCGAAGGAAACAGAACAGAAAAGAAATGTAAATAGCAACATCACAAAGTTTCTTGAATGTTTTCCTCATTATGCAGACTGGAAAGTTGCACAACAGAATTTGGAAATTTGCTTAAAAAAATCACTTGTAACAAGATAATATTTGGGAGTTATTTTTGCCCCAGTGCCTGCTGACTAGTAAGCCTTCAGTCAGTTTTTCTGAGTCTGGGGGCACCATCCAGCATACCTCAAAACCTTTACATGCAAGAAATGTGTACAAAGTTAAAAAATAATGGGGGGTTGCGGCAAAGACCCAAAGTCAGGGACAAATTTTAAATATTGCTTATATAACCTTAAAAAGCAGACATAATAGTATGTTTTGCACTAGCATGCATTTTCTAAAGGATATGAAGTCTGAAACTTGTATGTATTTCATTGTTTAGTCACTTTATTCTTCAATGATTTGCCAGGAAAAAAAACACACAATTTTATGAGGAACAAACCAAAAATATGAAGCAAAAATCTGGACAGTTGAGAGATATGTCATCCAGACAACTATGACAATGCTTTTTATTCTCACTGGTATCAAATTTTCTGTTTTTATGGCCCAATCCCACCCTGGTAGCAGCATAAACATTACTGTCACTGCAAAGGCCAGATATACTTACTGGTCCATGTGTCTGTGCTCCCCACATGCCCTGTCAGAACTTGTATGCTTTCCACACAGGGGCTACTTTCACTAACCTGAGTGGCCATGCCCATTACTTCCCAACACCAGTGTCATCATGTCATGATGAGACTTTAATCTTTATCCAAGGCCCAGCTATCAAAACACGGATGTGATTTGGGTGAAAACCACTGTCCATTCCCAGGATGGGAATGCCCAATGTCCCTGCCAATGCATAAAGCACTCAAGCCAATATGATAACTTGAGTCACCGCTGCTGCCATCAGAGCTTTATCTTTCTATGCTACCATTGTTTTTATATGATAACATCTGAATCACATTGAGGAGTAGCCTCAGCATTATTTTCCATCTGCTACTCAGAAACCAAAGTTGTAATTACTCCTTAGCCCTAGTATTTTTGTTTGTCATCTGCCTCCAGCAAGGATCTATATAACATAAAAACAACAGTACTGCTTATTACACTGCCACTTGTTTTGGCTTTGCTTCTCAGGTGTCTTTCTTTGTTCATAGTAAAGATTGTAAAGCAATTAAACCCAGAATGAACATCTGTATCTATACAACTCTAGCATGAGTGAGCATGTGAGTTTGTGCATGTGTATGTTGTATGTTTGTGTGAATGTGCAAGTGTGCGAGTATATGAGTGTACATGACTATGTGTGCATGTGTGTGTGTGTGTGTGTGTGTGTGTGTTTGTGCCTATGTGAGTAGATAAGTGTGCATTCGTGAGAGGGTGTGTGTGTGTGTGTGTGTGTGTGTGTGTGTGTGTGTGTGTGTGTGTGTGTGTGTGTGTGTGTGTGTGTGTGAGTGCTTATGTGAGTGTATTAGTGTGCATGAGTGAGAAGGTGTGTGTGTGTGTGTGTGTGTGTGTGTGTGTGTGTGTGTGTGTGTGTGTGTGTGTGTGTGTGTGTGTGTGTGTGTGTGTGTGTGTGCATGTGTGTGCTCTGTGTGTGCATGTGTGTGTGCCTATGTGAATGCATAAGTGTGCACGAGTGTGAGTGTGTGTGTGTGTGTGTTTGTGTGCACGTGTGCACGTGTGTGCTGTGTGTGTGTGTGTGTGTGTGTGTGTGTGTGTGTGTGTGTGTGTGTGTGCGCGCCTATGTGAATGAATAAGTGTGCACGAGTGAGAGGGTGTGTGTGCGTGTGTGTGTGTGTGTGTGCGTGTGTGTGTGTGTGTGTGTGTGTGTGTGTGTGTGTGTGAGTGCTTATGTGAGTGTATTAGTGTGTATGAGTGAGAGGGTGTGTGTGTGTGTGTGTGTGTGTGTGTGTGTGTGTGTGTGTGTGTGTGTGTGTGTGTGTGTGTGTGTGTGTGTGTGTGTGTGTGTGTGTGTGTGTGTGTGTGTGCATGTGCACGCGCCTATGTCAGTGCATAAGTGTGCACAAGTGAGAGGGTGTGTGTGTGTGTGTGTGTGTGTGTGTGTGTGTGTGTGTGTGTGTGTGTGTGTGTGTGTGTGTGTGTGTGAGCATGCATGCATTGCAGTCTTTATATTAAGTGATTGTTTTGATAGCAGCATTTGATAATATTTAACTCAGCTTAAAGATTAATAAGTTTAAATATCCCAAGGTGCATCAGCATGTATAGCCACGATGATCTGCATTATTATATATGTTTGCAGTAATGCTAATCTATGTGCAATAATACTGTTTGCAAATACAGTTTAAATCATGATTATATTCTCCTTCCTCTCCCAGGCTTTAAATAATGCATAACATCTTCTGGGCTACAAGTCTTGTCAGGTAAAGAAAAATAAATATTAAAACAAAAATTCCATTACAAAGGAATTAGTTGATTGAACTTCAATGAAATTAAGGTGTAAAATACTAAAATGTAGAATTCTAATAACAAATGACTAAATCAATATTCTCATCATATAATCTTGCGCATTCAAATTTTTACAGAATAAAATGTGTGTTTGCTCTAATGAGCAATACTCAGAAGCATAAAGCCGACATAACCCATAATAGTATGCATCCCTCAATTCCAGTGACAATTATCATGTCTCACTGCAAAAAACTAGTATACAATCACTCCCAGCCATGACTGTCTAGATAAAAAAATAGCACTTTGATTGACATTATGACTAAGTTGTGCAGACAGAGGGAAGTCTGGACAGTAATGGTTCTGAAAGTTAAGAGAAAATTACTAAATGAAGTCTACTGTCTCTCTCACAGTATGTTCTCTTTTTATAAGATGGACTCTATAAATTCCATCTGACAAACACTTCTAAGGCAGACCCATTTTCCACTTGCTGCAATCAGCCAACTACTGTAATTTTCTCTAGAGGCTCATATCAAGTACATTCATATAATCAGTCCTTGCTCCAAAGAAGGCATGACATGGTGGTTTAGTATTATCAATTGAAATTGAGGGATTCACAATAACTATAATTCAAGGCTGAAATAACTCTTGACTGTAGCACTGACCTTTCAGAATAAAGTCAGGCAAAGATCCAAGAGTCCAAAAATTCTCTAAATTACTTTTCAAAGATCAGACTCATCCCAGAAATAATAAAGAATAAAATAATAATTTAAAAAAATCTCATATGCCTCACTTTGCCTATCAGCTATACCATTTCTCTCCCTTCACTTTTCATAATGCAACTCTGTCAACCTTAGAATGGTCATTGCTTTGCAACTATACAGTCATTTTAATCAGTGGAGGAAATACACATAAACTGCTACTATCTGAATAAATGGCAGCAAGTTAAATGATTCCAGAATCTTTAAGAGTTACATAATTTATAATGCATACGGAATGTTATCTGTAGGACAGTGGAATTATCTTGGATCAGACTGCGCAGACAGAGACCATAAGGGGAATTAAATAGTTATGAAACTGAATATAAAAGGTATTATATGAGTAAGTACAATAACTACTAAGGCAGTTTAATTTGAATCACTGCAACAAGTTGCCATACAGACCATAACTACAAGTGAGTAGGTAATTAAGAGACACATGCAGTCGCTTACATAATTCTCTCATCATTTGGTGTAGGAAATATAAAACATCAAAGATTAGTCTTATCATGGTAAATACTGCATACTTAGAAGACATCTTAGTATACATGTCATCCTAGTGATGTCCCCTCAGAAAGAAAGCAGCTTTGTATATAAACCCTGAGAGATCCACCTTCATAGGTTCATAGGTTCATAGTTTTATTCTAGGCTAATGACCACCAGGGCCTAGCCATGCAACCCAACCAGGTTTTGTCCCAAGTACCTTGGATACCTATAGCTGGTATGTTAGGTATCTAAGGGATATGTAGGGGGAAGGTATGCTAGTTGGAGATTAATTTACTTACTGATGACCTATGTCCATCAGAGACATGGGATCCAGACTGGGGTGAATTTGTAATTTCAATCAAACGATCAAGGTTTAATTCAAATAGGGTTAGGGATAAACTCTGTTTCACATGGATGGGTAGCTTATTACACAGTACAGGGATCTTATGAGGCACATATCAGTTTCTTCAGCATATTCTGTTTATCTCACAGGCAAAGATTAGGTCCTTGTATTTATTGCTTCTGATGCTATTTGTTTTGAGGATGTACAATAGATCTATCAGAGCTGGAACTTAGGATGCCTTATATGCCAGGCATAGATCACCTTTCAGTAACCTGTAGGAGACTGAGAACAGAGAGTGGGCATTAAGGCGATTTTTGTAGGGCAAGGTATTTATACCTCAGATTCTCCTGGCAAGGAACCTTAGAGGGCATTCAAATTGTTGCAGGTGTCTGGTTAGATACATGCCAAAGGGGGCATTGTACTCAATAATGGGTCTCATAAGGGCTGAGTAGACTGGTACTATAATTTTCTTAGCCCTGTATGCCATACCCTTGCTTATGAGTTGGGTGGCATAGAATTATTTTCTTACTATCATGGCCACATGTTGGTCAAAGAACAGATTACTGTCTACATATGTTCCCAGATCTCAACCTAACAGGTTAACTCTTAAGGGTGTTTTATCAATGAAATAATTAGATTGGGTGAGCAATTTCACAAAGGGCACTATAATGCATTTCTTCATGTTAAGTTTTAATCTATGGTTTTGGCACCAGTCATTTGTTTGTGTTAGACTCTCTTGTAGGATGTTGCCATCATAGATGGAATCTATGATAGCTCCCAATTTACACTCATCTGCAAATCTGGTAAGCCAGAGGCCTTTTACAATAGCCTTGACTTCAAGATGAAGATGCCAAACAGCAGCGGGCCCAAAATAGAGCCCTGGGTTACTCTGCTGATGAACTGTCACCTAGAGGAGGTGGTGTCACTGATCCTGAGTTCTTGTGTCCTACCTGTGAGCCAGCCAGCAATCCAGTGAGTTAAGCAGGTTTTTATGCCTAATTCTGAAAGTTTTTCGATAATGTCTGAGGGAGGTACTCTATCAAATGCCTTGGTGAGGTCAAGGTAGGCAGTATGCACCATTTCCCTTTATCCGTAGCCTTGGTGACCATCTTGAAGAAGTCTTCCAGGATGGGTACACAAGACCTTCCTTTAACAAAGCCAGACTGGGATGGGTTTATTGATTGTAGGTTGCCAATGTCCTTGTTGATCATTTCCATCCTAATTTGTTCCATGTCTTTGCATATACGACTTGTCAGACTGTTAAGTCTGTAGTTCTTGTGATTGGTTGATGGTGCACCCCTATTAAGATGAATGACTATTGTGGCCTTCCATTCACCTGGCACATAACCTGTTCTGGGGCTGTAGTTGAAGAGTGCTTCAAGTAATCCTTCTAGGTCATAGTTTAGGCTATTTAGGAGGCAACCAGGGGTATTATTGGGATCCATTGAAGCAGTGTTTTTGGCCTTAGCAAGCACCACCAGGACCTGCACCCTGTTGATGGTTGGGGTAGGGGTATTCTAGAAGGGATTTCACAAGGGATTGTGGAGGAATAGGGTGTGGTATTAGAGCTAAAATTATCAGCCAACAAATTTGCTATGTCTGGCTACTCAGTGAAGATTGTGCAATTTATGACCATTTCTGAACACTGCTGAGTCTTATCTTCAAGGTTCCTGACACAGTTGAAGAAGACATTGTGATTGGTATTAGCCTGTACTTCTATCCTGACATAATAATTGGCTTTGTTGGAATTTATTAGACCTCTTAGATTCCTGATTTAGTTGAATCAGATACCTCTTGTCTCTATAAGAGTTGCTCTTTCTAATTTTGACATGACTTTTTTCTTTTGTATATACCCTGTTATGGTAAGGATTTCACCAGTATGGTTTGTTTTTGGTGTTACATTTGGGCTTACTTCTTCTAGGTATGGCAGCCTCAATGCAGACATTTACATACTTGTACAGGGTTTCTCTGAAAATTTCTGAATAGGTAGTTGTGTTCTTAGGCTTTGGTAACTGGTGAAGTTAGACAACTACCACTTAATAGGATGTAATTTGCTTTAGAATAGTTCCTAACTGATACAGGTTTAATTGGATTTGCCAGGTTGATTTCTATTTAAAAGAAAACAGTTGTGGGGTCCTATCTCACAAATGAGGATATGACCCAGGGGAGCATGCAATGCTCTCCCATGTTGGTGGATACCAGGTCCAGTATACTTGATCCTTTAGTTGGGGTGCTTACTATCTGGTCCAGGAAGTTCATGCTGATAAAGTCCAGGAAATGTTGTGCATATTAGTTAGAGGCAGTGTACATTTTACATTCTATAGTGGGGTAGATAAAGTCTGCCATGAAAAGAGTATTTGGTTGGATGGCACACCTAGTAGGTCTAGGTAAGAGTTGTAAGGTTCATGAGTAATACAGGGTGACGTAGCTCACCAGGACATGGTAAAGAAACTTGTGTATGGAGACTTGGACATGGATGAACTCCAAGGCATCATCCTGTTTAACCAAGATGGAGTTATATTTGTTGCTAACATAGATCAAAACACCTCCAGTTTTATCATCTGCCTGTTGGTTTAAATGCATGTAAGGCACTGCAACCTTGCACTTCCAGATACTTTCTGCAGCTTTAATCAAGTTGCAGTAACAACACAACAGTACTGATGCCCACATTCTCCAGAAGGAGGAGATTTTGCAGGGTATGGAGTTTCTTGATTAAGATCCAAGCACTGAACAGCAACCTGTTAGGGTTGCTTCAATTTTTTTTTACTCTGTTGGTAGTTTTGTCATTTTGATATTGTCTAAAAAAGTTCTAAGGTTGACAGACAAAGGTTAAGCCAATACCCAAAATCCTGGAGGAACAGGTGCAGATGATCTTTAGCAAAGCAATATGGTCTGCTAGTCATGTCTTCTCATGCTGATAAATATTGTTTCCCCCTGAAATGTTACCAAGAAGTTAGCCAAAGATATCGGCTCCCCCCTTGAGTGACACCAGAAGCTACCCAATTATTAAATTCAGTCATTTTCTGTTCATACCGTGACATCTTCCTTGGTGAAGGTAGAATGCTGCTCAATGCAAGTCATGTACCTGTCTGTGACATACATCTTCAGAAAGATCAATTTTCTCCCTTTTCATATAATCCAGTGAGGCACATCTCAGGTAATTTACACCCAAATGGACTATAATAGAGTAATACTGGTGCCGGTGCCTGTTGTGCAGTGACTTGAGTGTTTGTGTGTGTGTGTGTGTGTGTGTGTGTGTGTGTGTGTGTGTGTGTGTGTGTGTGTGTGTGTGTGTGTGTGTGTGTGTGATATTGTGGATCCCAGGTCCAGATAGGCAACTAACCATTACCTTCTCCTTATATGTCCTGGTAAGAGGAGCATCTGTTTTGTTCAATGCAATCCACTATGATAAGTGTATTAGGAAAAGTGCTTGCTTGACTTTTGGGCTTTGTTTGGGGAAATCATTGTATGTAGGCTTCCGTGTGGTGTTGGGTTTTGCTTTTCATGTGTGCTTTACTGCTTGCAGAGGATTGGTATATCTGACAGCTTAGGAGGTCTTTGTAGTTAGTTAAGGTTTATTTAAGTGCATCAGTGTATGAAGGTCTATGCGTGTGAAGTGAGGTATATTTGAAGGATGTAGTTTGTGTGTTCTTGACAACATTGTTTGTAAGCAAGATTTTTGCCTCCAAGGAAGTCATGTATGTACATCTCTTGCATACTGTATTAGATTACAAGGTTGTCTGTGTACATGAGACAGATGCTACATTGTCTCAAAATTCCCATATCTATGAGGCTGGCCACAGAGACATTAGGAGGTTGCATATCCATGTTGTCAGGACATGTATTAGGGTTAAACTATTATGTTTTAGGGACTTGATTTTACAAGGTTTGCCTGATGGGTGTCTCAGGTTAATGCTAGATATTAGTTTATGCTATGATCTCATGTTAATGTTGTTTGATACACAAATGGGCTGAACTAAGCTTCACACAAAGCCTTTTTGTGTTACAGGTTAGAGTCCTAAATATTAGATTTAAAGATAAATTTTACAAATTTAGCATTTGCTGCTATGCAGGATACTTTTACCCACTGCTGCACAGCAAGCAGCACCATCCAAATTTTCCCAATTTATAACTGACAGAAAAAAAAAGCTGAAAACTAACTCCTGTGCCCTATGGCCAATAAACTGCTATATTTTGAGCTCCCTGTAGTGCTTCCCAATACAGAGAATCCTGGAAAACACCATCTGCCACGAGATAGATGATCTGGAATTTCCTAATGAAAAAGCAAAGCAAAAGTAGCTCTAAAGTACAGATTAGCACCAAACAATTTTTCCCTAAAAAGCCCTCTGCCTGAAAAAACAATCTCACTTTAAGGCTCCCAGTGAGTTTCCCAACTCAGACAGACCAGGCAATATTTCTACTGCTACTAGAATTGCAGTCCTACCCCAGGATTCACGAACGCCTGGTTTCTGTGCAAGAACAGTGTAGGAGCTCCTGCATAGAAAATGGCCACTGAGCGATCCAGAAATGTGCCGTTTTCACGTGCACAAGCGGCCCTACACTGTCCCTGCAGAGAAAGCCATGCGGGATGCAAATCACCTCATTTGCTGGTAAAAAACATGCAAATTAGGTGATTTTGTGATCCACAAAGCTGGCCAGACTCCATGCAGGAACAGTGTCAGAGCAGAAATGTATTCGTTTAGTAAATTAATACATTTCTGCATCTGAGCAAATGGAGGCAGGACAGCTCATAGAAAGCATGTATTACAATCAAACACACATGGCAATGGCCAAATATAAAGTTAATGGCATTAATAATAATTTATTTTTTTATAAAATTAAACTTTTTTTTTTGGCCGATCACACCCATTTAAGCGTAGGGCAGTGGCGTGCAAATGGGATCATGCCGAAAAAAAAAAAAAAAAGAGAAAAGTCAATTTTAAGATAATTCTGCATTTTGCCATTATAGTCAATGGCATGCAGAATGTAAACAATACCAGGGAGCAAAAGGGTCCGTCTAAGTGCAGTAACTAAGGACTCACACACTGGGGTATGCAAATGAGGGGAGTTATACTGAATCACAGATTTCCTCAAATTGTCAGCTTGTACCTAACCGTGTAGGTGCAGCAATGCAACAGTGCATGTATAAGAACTGAATGACTTCATAAAAGGGTGTGTCATGCTTGCTGTAAGTTCATTGGAGCTCTGTGGCCCCTGTTTGCCTTTAGCTAAACACAGCTAAGGAAGGGGGTGTGTCAGATGTGCCTGAGCAATGTGTACATAGCCTAAACAGGTGTCCGCACCGCACATCGGATTGTTAAAAAAAAAAAAGAGGAAATGGCAGCACTGTTAACATTTGAGCACTGGGTATGTGTGGCGCACCTTGAGGCTTAAATAGGGAGGAACTGGGAAGGGGAACCAGCAGTAGGAAGGCAATCAAGGAGAACTAGGATAGCTGGCAGGTGGAATGTATCAAAATCAGCCAATTATGCATGCAGCAGCCCAGCACACTAATATAATCTATGCAACCGCCCTACAGATTTTTTTTCCCCCACAAACTCTACACCACTGGTGTACACATATGGGGAATTTTTAAATGGCAAGCCTAACTAAAAATGTTAGAGGCTGCTGCTGCTTTACTCCATCAATATGTGCTAGGGACTGATGGTGGTGAGGAGGAGAATGCTGACAACCGACCCACAGTGAGGAGGAGGAGAAGTGTGTACAGACCCAGGGTAACCTACCAGGACCTACATAAGCTGGAGATAGTAGAGCACTATATGGTGGACAGAGACATTCTACAGCAAATCGTTGAGCTGTGCTGGCCATGCCTTATACACAGATCTAATAGAGGGGAACCCATCCCAGTGGATATAAAGGTATGTCTAGGCTTAAGTATACTAGCCACGGGTATCTTCCAAAGATGAACTGGGAATATTATGGGGGTCTCACAGGCATCAGTATCCAGGGTACTCCACCAGTTCCTGGATGCCATGACACAACATGCCAAGAAGCACATATATTTCTCCACTGCCCACGAGGCACTGACCACACGTATGCATCTCTTCCACCATATAACAGAATAACCTGAAGTAGATGGTGCAATAGACTGCATGCAAATCCACAACAAAGCACCACCTGGTGAGCGGGACAGGGTCTACATAAACCGTAAGGGCTTCCCCTCCATCAACTGCCAAGTTGCGTGAGATGTTCAGGGTATTATCATGAATGAGTGTGCTGGCAGCTCTGGAAGCTATCATGACTCCCACATCTGGCATTGCTCACAGCTGTATCAGGCATTTGCCAGGGAGGACATCCCATATGGCCATCTAATGGTGGATGCTGGCTATGCACTAGAGCCTTGGCTGATGACATCCATCAGAAATGCACACACACCTGAACAAGAACACCATAATGAGGCACACACACAAACCAGGATAATTGTAGAGCATGTGTTTGGGATGCTCAAGTCATGGCTCTGCTGCCTTAACATATCCGGTGGAGCCTAGCAGTACTTTCCAGCTACATGTACACAAATGTTCATAGTGTGTGCCATGCTACACAATATGATCCTGTGGAAACAGCAGCAGCAGGAACAGCACAGGGCATAGCCATACAGCCCCCCACCATTGCCAAGGCCAGCGCAGGCATAGAGGGTCTAGGAGGAGGAACAACCTGAGCCTGCCCCTGTAGGCAGAAGGAGGCATGCACAGTATGCCCAGGCCTTGGCAAAGAGGCACTGCATATCACACACACTGACACTGTAGGGACCCAGTGACTGATACCTCTCTCCAACTTGCACATACAGTAAAAGGGATGCCAAACATGACACTACCTGAACTTTACCATGTACATGGAGTGTACTATGTGCATTGACATAGTCAGCCCTCCAGCACTGTCCTCAATACTGGCCCAGCTACAGGGTAAGTCACTCTTCCTATCAATTATTGAATGAAGTAGTATGTTCTCATACTTGTATGGATGATATGGATGCAAACAAGGAAGGGAATTTAGTGGCTGAATGGGATAGCAGCAGGCAGCTATATGGGACAGCAGGAAATTCATAACAAATACTGGTGTCAACATAGTAGGCAGCACTACACAAGGTGACAATCCCCACTGCAGTACATGTAATGGGCCAAAGAACTGCAGGTGTCAATAGGTCACACAGATGGATGTCAGTGAGGGTCACATATCCATCACCAGCCCTACCCAGCAGGACAGGTGTAGATGACCATGAAGAAAGACTGGGCTAAGGCCCCCAAATTATGTCAATGGTAAACAGCCCCCCACCAGACCTACACAAACATACTACAAAAGGTCTGGCAGTTGCATTCCAGTTCTGAAGGGTAAGAAGTCTGAAACTGAAATATATGCTATTAAGATCTAACATGTGTACTCTACTGATATGCCTCCTGTCTGCATGATAGGTCACAATACAATATGAAATGGAAGCCAGTAGAGTAACTGAAATACCAGTACAGTCATTTCAAATGTTAAAGTCTGCAGGTGTGCACCCCACCTCCCACAATGCCATGTAGAAATGCAGCAACAGATGGCCTGCAGCACTCTCGAATGGCCTACATTCCTCTGGCAAAGGCCCATGTCTCACCCATATTGCCAATGTATGGAATGTCAGGGGGTCCCAACTAACAACCTAACAGTAAGCAGAAAACAAATGCAAGGCCATGTTGACTACTGCAAGGACTGTGGATCAGGCCATAAATACTACTGGGATAAAGGTCCAACTATAGGGATACCTCTGAGATATTGCTTACATAATGTTAGGTGGAGGAGAGAATAACAGCGGGGGGGTGTAAAAGCATGGATGTCATGGAATGTGTGAAGTCTGAAAGTCTAATGTCCACCCATACTACTCCCGACTGCAAACCCATGAATTAATAGCCACAAAACCTCTTGTAAACCACAATGTGAAGGTAAACTGACCAGATATGAGTCCTGCCTGTGGATAACCTGGGAGTATCTTTACATCTGAGAGGTATAGCCCCAGCAGGATATGGCCATTCTATGAAGTTGAAAAAAGCACAAATAGGGGAACCCCAGCCAGCATACTAACAAGGTGCTGCACTGCACCATTTACACAGAACCAGCAGTCTATTGTCTGTAGCTACCCCTCCACAATGGCAGGTGTGTGCCAGAATGTTTAGTCGATATGCCTCAGAATATTGGTCTCAGCTTCATTCATCTTGTATTTCCCGGTAAATAACTGTGAGCAAAGAATGATAACTGACAGTACTTGATGACATGACACATCACAGTGTAAAACAGTACATATGTCAGAATGTCTATGCTACAACCAAACATGTCACCCAAGCAGCACATACAGCAATAGTTACAGTATCCCCTGTTTGATAAGCCCATTGTGTCTCCATATTGACAACCTATCTACAGATATCCTGCAGAAACAGTTTGCTAGGTGTAGCTGTAGCACACAAAACCCTGAACTGGAGTCCAACCCTCCCTGGAATGGATACACACACTCAATATAAAAGGTCATACTGGGCATGCTCCTACACTTTGAGAAATGAAGCTCATGTCTCACAACACAGTGGACTACAGATATCAGTTATTTTCAGTTGTCTGTGCACACACACACTAAATTGTACACCACTGATACTTCACACACACACATTGCATAGGAATACACACACATATCTAAAGTCAACATAATATAATATGTCAAACATACATACACAGAGAAGTGTGGAAGAGAAAGACAGACAGCGACAGAGAGAATCCCATTAAGAGGCCTGTCCCACTCACTACACATCCCATTGGCCTATATCACATGATGTGCTGATGTCATTCACTGTAGAAATACTTTTGGTTAGCTTTCAGCCATTTAGTGTCAGTGGTGCTTGTGATAACTGTGTAACACTACAGTACAAATAGGTATTCATGAAGCAGTTATAGTCTCAGTCCTGTCAAATGTAAAGTTGTGTGTGAGTGTGTGTGTGTGTGTGTGTGTGTGTGTGTGTGTGTGTGTGTGTGTGTGTGTGTGTGTGTGTGTGTGTGTGTGTGTGTTTCTAGATGAATGTGGTTGAGGCCATTCAGACTCACTAAATCTCCTGTACCCCTCCTTCAACACTGCTGTTGATGTCACTCACCTTCAAAGATACCTTTGGACAGCTCTCCATCATATAGCTTCCATGGTGCTTGTGATAACTGCATAATTCTATGGTGTAGCAAACTAGTTTGGTAGGAGTTCCAATCCTGATCCTCACAACTGTGTGAGTGCTTGTGTAAAAGAGTGTATGTATCCTTGCAGAGACCTGACTTTGTGGTCATTCACACTTACAACACTTCCCTTACCCCTCCTTTAGCACTGCTGCTGATGTGACTCACCTTCAAAGATACCTTTGGACAGCTCTCCAACATATAAGGTCCATGTTGCTTATGATAAGTGCATAATACTATAGTGTAACAAACTAGTTGGGTAGGAGTTCCAGTCCTGATCCTGGCAACTGTGTAAATGTTAGTGTTTGTGTGAGAGAGTGTGTGTGTCCTTGTAGAGACCTGATTTTGTGGTCATTCACACTTATAAGACTTCCCTTACCCCTCCTGGCACTGCTGCTGTTGTGACTCACCTTCAAAGATACCTTTGGACAACTTTCCAACATATAAGTTCCGTGGCACTGGTGATAACTGCGTAATGCTATCATAGCCGGCCTTAGGCATAGGCCAACTAGGCGGCTACCTAGGGCGCCGCTGTAGCAGGGGCACTTTTCCAGTATTTATCTGATGTAGGGAGACCAGGATGGGAGCACTGGGTGGTGTTGTGGGGGGCACCGTGGAACCCTTTTGCCTAGGGCACCAATTGACCTAAGGCTGCTCCTGAATGCTATAGTGTAGCAAACTAGTTGGGTAGACGATCCAATCCTGAACCTGGCAACTGTCTAAATTTGAGATAGTGTGTGCATCCTTGTAGAGACCTGATTTTGTGGTTATTCACACTTGCAACACTTCCCTTACCCCTCCTTTAGCCCCACTATTGATGTCACTCACCTTCAAAGATACCTTTGCACAGATTTCCAACATGCAAGTTCCATGGCACGTGCAATAAATGTGGAAGAATGTAGTAGCAATAACTACATAAGTATTGGTTTGAATCTCATCCCTGACAAGTGTTTGTGTGTGTACATATGCATGTCTGTACCTCGAAGATTTTGGCCCCCTTTACACCCAGTACACATCTCAGTGCCTGACTATGGCAGTCCTGCAGATATCATTCATCTTAGAAGTTTCTGTTGGCAACCCTAAAGGTAAGTTCAGTGTTTCATGAGGTAAATGTGTAATATAATGGTTCGAAAAGATAGTTCGATGAAGGTTTGAACCTCACTGGCAAATGGAAGTGTGTGTGTAGGGTAAAATATTTTTTGAAGTCTCTCACCCATTACATCATCCAATGCCAGTATTTACAAGGGTTAGTGATGTTCCTCACCTTAGAAGTACCTTGGGATTTGGATAAGGGTTTGAAACTCAGTAGTGGCAAGTGTGTGTGTGTGTGTGTGTGTGTGTGTTGTGTGTGTGTGTGTGTGTGTGTGTGTTTGTCTGTGTGTGTCTACGTCTGTATCCTGTGTGGGGGTTGGTGTGATTGTGTAATAACAGGAGCCATTGGAGGGTGGGTTTTGCTAAATTATTATGAGGACCTAGTATATGTCACAATGTCCACATTACAAGGCCAGCAGTTGTCAAACACCATAGAGGTTGATGCAGACAATCCACAGCCCTAAATGTGACAGTATGGATTACTAAGCAATATAGGCAACCCTTCTATTATTCTGAGACCACTCTCCACCCATGTATCATACACAAACACACTTGGCTAGGCAACAATCACTATATTGGTAGTTCCCCTGCATATTGCCTCACAGATAATACCCACAGTGTGATTGCAGTGGACTACATGCCTGTTGACCACAACAGTGCCACTGACTTCAGAAAGTACTTTGATGTGTTACCTCTCCTGACTGAGTGTGTTTTATCCAGCAAGTAAAAGGACATGGCACCCTGTTCCATCCCCTCAGTAGCCCAACCAATGCATACAGTAGCCCTTTGCCATGTTCCCCACTGGATGCCTGCAACAACTCTAGAGTCTGCAAAAGTACCCCACAAAGGGAATACCATGCCTTATACACATGCCCTGTATGGACAGACACCACTAGCTCCACTGAATAACCACATAATACTGTCATTGTAGGTGCAACCACTACCTCAGTTACATAGCCAGGTATCTTCAAATGAAGTCAGGAATGCTACATCAGAAGATACCAATCTGTCCATACAACATGCCTCAGAGACCTCAAGCACACTTCCACATGTCAAAGAACATGCATGTGGGATATGTGCACATCCCAAACACTGTCCATGTTATGGAATATAAATCACATACATGGGAAGCAGTGCACATCACTGGCCACCCTCAATAGAAACCTGCATGAGTGGATGGGGAATACAATACCCACCCCTGGGGACCACTCCAGTGACTATACTCCTGAGCCACACTGGGGACTATTATCATGTGGCCTGATGCCAAGGTATTCCCTTGGGCTAGCCTTGTAGAGCCTTCAGGCCCATTTAACTACTACACACCTATTAAGCAATGAACCTATGGATCTCAGTACTAGCAAGTGTGTGTGTGTGTGTGTGTGTGTGTGTGTGTGTGTGTGTGTGTGTGTGTGTGTGTGTGTGTGTGTGTGAACTAGAACATGTACCATTCTCCATTCTACAACAGATGTTGTACATCAACATGTACCTATGTACAACCCTCAGCCTATAATCTGTGAGGAATATGGAATCACTGTGTTACAGACTGGGAATTACCGTGCACATACTGCACCCTGCCTATGACATGGTGGATGTGTCACCACACTGCCATACCCTGTGGCCTTGTTGCAGGTCCACATCCTGATGACACACAGACACTTAGAATTTAAATTGGATACAGCATGTGAGAACACATTCACTCAGCAGTTCACCTGTGGGGGGAGAGAGGGGTAAAGCTGAAACTGAATGTGTCCCCAAGACTGTGACCAATAACTGTTGTTTCAGGATAGGTATTAGCTTTGTGCAGTAACTTGCAGCACTTGTGTTTAATGCTGTTGAGGTTGTTGATGTAACTAGCAAGGCTGTTGTGACTGTTGTTAGTGTATGCTGCATCTCTGCTGTCATAGATGTCTGTTGGGGACTCCATGAGGGATCCAAAGTTGTGTTTGAGGCTAATAAGGGAGTTCAATAGTCGTGGGACACCACCTTTCCCTGCAACAGTGTCCTCCTTCTGATGTACACTTTAATAATAGCAGGGGGGCAATCACCTTGTATCCCAGTGTTTGGGGGAAAGTGTCTGGATTCTGTTTGCACTGGCTAGTACCATGCACCTGTTTGTACAGTCCCTATGTATATGATTCCACAGTCATGCAGCTACATCCCATTGTCATGGGTACAGTGAAAACATCAACACCTGTTTTCATGGCTGCAAAGTCTGCTTTGGAGAGTTTTTGCCAGGTGGTTATCTCTGTGGGGGTGTGGCTGACATGTTGAGTTTCATGTTGATTATAGCTTGTGTGAATCTCACCATGTAGGGATTGATATCTGGGTATGACCAACAGTCTCATATTTAAGTGGTCAACACAGGTCAAGGTTGTTGCATCCTCTACCAGGGGTCAGTATAAGCTGGTCTAGGTCAATGGAAATGATGAATCCCAGAAGTGTTGGGCCACTGTACAGGTGATTGGCAACATTTCCCAGGTGATAGAGGGGCAGTTGAAGACTCATACTATGTCAGTGTTGCATTGGATCATCAGAGATGACAGGGTGTTGAGGAATGTGCATTGACAGTCTATGGACATAGATGTGGACCCATAGCAAGCTATGGTCTGGATTGCACTATTACCCCAAGGCAGTTGTATCAAAGTATCTCCAATGCATTATGAAGGGATATTAGTCTGGAGGTGTTCCTATTCATAATGAATATGGAGACAACACCACCTGTGGAGTTGTGGTGTGGTCCATGTTTGAGAGATGACAGCTGTGGAATGTGTCATAGCCTGATACTGCAGGTCTGGTGTCTGCTGCTGTGAACAACCTCTCCATTACAGCAGACATATGTCCTCCACTCCAACCACTGTTATGAGCAACTGCATCCTGACAGTTAGATGTCCACTGTTGAGCAGCATGACCCTCAGATTGAATACTACCTAATAAGGCACCATAGGGGTGGCAAGATACGTAGCTAGTACCTAGCAACCCAGTGGTGACAGATGTAGGACATCATTGGCAAGTCATTGGGTTCTGTCAATCATGCCATACCAAGCAGAGAGGTCCTGGATCCCTGAGAATGACACTTAACACATAAGCCAATGCAGTCAACCATCTGATGACAGTACAGCAGCATCATTCTGGGTGACAGCAGTACACTGCCCAGGGCTACTGTCACACCTGCCTGGACTGCATAATCAGAGAGTTCATCCATTTCTCCTGTCATGTAGTCCAGGGAGGTTTTTCCCAAGTCATTCACACCCACATGGATATGGAGTGATACTCATAATTGTTGTGGAGTGACATGACTAGCTATGTCATGTGCTAGATGCTGGCATATGATTGATATTTGGCTGTTACCTGCTCCATATTCCATTTACTGAGTGGGATGTGTGTGCCTCAGTATTGCGTTACCCATGATCACAGTATTGTGGAAGTTGGTTAGCCTTAGGGGCTTAGGTTGGGGGCACACTGTGTAGGTTAAATATGTGTCCCTTGGTATGTGCCATGTTGTGTTGTCTGAGTGGGTGTCTGTCTTGCTTGTCTGTGTTGTTTGGGTAAATGTCCATTCAGCGCCTCTGTGAAGGTGGGTGTGTGTGGCTTTTCACTGTATGTCATGGCTGCCAAATTGGGTGTCATGGTGAGCTACGTGTTCCACATGGTGTGGTGCAGGTGTTGATCTTATCCTCTTGACCTGCTAGTCCAAGCTTTTCTGGAGAGTGCATATGTCCAGATTGAGTGGAATATGGGTAACCCTCACCGGTCTGAGTGTTTGGAGTTTAGAGGGGAGGGTTGTCTGTGTACATGCGGCAGTTGCAACAGATCCCCAAAATGCACATGTGTACCAGGTTAATGGGTGAAAGCACAGATAAGTGCCCTTCAAACATACCAGGAGGAATGGACATAAGTAATAAGTACTGGGGCAACATCTGTGATTAACGAGTACTGCTGATGGCTCACAGGTGTGCCACACTTCATGATACAAATACCTGGTGAAGTGCCAAGCAATAATGCTAGTTGAAGTGCAAGACAGAAAGAACTAACATGATGTGCAGGTGGAATAGAAGGCAGACTGTCTTCTTCTTCTTCTTCTTCTACTACTTCCGGCTTTTCCCAGTTAGGGGTCACCACAGCAGATCACCTGTCTGCTCATGATTGGCAGTGGAGTTTTACAGTGTCAAGTTGCCAGCCCAGCACCCATCCTTCCACAGAAGGCACGCACATGCACGCACACACACACACCTAAGGCCAATTTAGAGTGTCCAATCCACCTACAGCATGTCTTTGGGATGTTGGAAGAAACCGGAGCACCTGGAGGAAACCCACGTGACAACAGGGAGAACATGCAGACTCCACACAGAAGGGACCCCGGCCACAGATCGAACCAGAGAACCTCTTGCTGTGAGGCAGCAACGCTAACCACAGCACCACTGTGGCTGCCCAGAAGGCAGACTGTTTGCTACCTTTAATACTTTACCACAGCTGTGCAGTTATCAGCAGCTTTGGCCATGTAAAAGTTCAGAAAGCTCTGTAGCATGTACGGTAACTATGTTACACTATAGTAGACATACCTAGATAGGCAGGAGTTCTAATCCTACTACTGGCAGGTGTGTGTGTGTGTGTGTGTGTGTGTGTGTGTGTGTGTGTGTGTGTGTGTGTGTGTGTGTGTGTGTGTGTGTGTGTGTGTGTGTGTGTGTGTGTGAGACAATCATGTACTATCTGGCTTGTACCATTTTTGACCTGCATACTATCCTTTACAAGTCCCTTCACTTCAATTTAGTAGACCTGTTCAAGTCATCCACCTCTGAAGTACCTTTGGTAGAGTTTGACATGTATAAGCTCTGTGTTGCATCTCATGACTGCATAGCACACTAGTAGGACTATCTAGTTGGGCAGGAGTTCTAATCCCAATACTGGCAAGTGTGTATGAGTCATGTACTGTCTGCCCCATTCCATTTTTGAACGGTGTACTAACGTTTATACTTCCCTTCACTCCAGTTTAGTAGACCTGTTGATGTCATCAACATTAGAAGTACTGTTGGAAGAGGTGGAAATGTATAAGGTCTGTCACACGTCTGATAACTGTGTAGCACTATAGTAGGAATACCTAGATAGGCAGGAGTATTAATTCTAATACTGGCAACTCTTTGTGTGTGGATCATATCATGTGTGGTTTATACCATTTTGATGAGTATACCATACACAGCTGGTGACCACTTCCCATTGCTGCTACTTTATATAGTGTGGTGACAACATCTGCCTCACATGCAGCAGGTTAATCTATTGTACAGTCCTCTGTACAGAAGTATTTGAAATATCCATATGTTTGAAACCTATATGTGGTTGAGAGTGGTCTGTGTGCCTTAACAATGCCCATGTATGTGATATTATAACCAAATAGGCCACAGTGAGTGTACTGACACATATGGCAGCATGAGGTATCATACCTGATAGAAACATCATGCTGATAGGATGTCTGCTGCCCTCACAGGTTGCCAGCCTTGTAGGTACAATACATGAGTATGGATGCTTGGCTTTACACATGAGCTGTACCTCTGTACCTGTTATGGGTCACATTAAAAACTGGAAGAGGTGTGGACTGTCATATTGTGGTCCTAATTAGTATGTAACAGGAACACCTTGCATCTTAAGAGGGGTGTGTACACAATTTAAATCCACTGTATACCAGTAATGTGCCATGCATGGCCTTACCTTAGTCCATTTGTCCAGCACAATTTGCTGGCCACTGTCCAGACATCCTGGCACTGACGATTTGTGAGGTATGCTGCAGGAATGTTGAATGTACGTCAGATAGGCCCCCAGTGGTGACCACTGTGATGCAATACAGTTAACCCCAGTGCAAGTGAACATGCACAACAAGCAATATTGCTATTACATAAAGCAATATAGCTATTACTGATGGTTGTGTGCATGGTAAATTGCATGCACTTCACATGCCTGTGGTATTGCCAGGCAAAAACAGAACAATGTAATACTCACCAGCTTCAGGCTGCTGTCCCATATGCAGACTTGAGGGTCCTAGGTAGTTGTGAGAGGGAGTTATTGTAAGCAGACACACATGTGGGCTTGGTATAGGATGGATGCAGCAAGTCTGCACATCTACAGTACTAACCGCAATAATACACAATGTCCTGTCCTCACCACAGATGTGCACCTCTGTGCATTAGAAAACCCCATCCAAAATTGCAATCAGACCTGACACATGCATGTAGATGCAATACAGATACATGTATGTCTGATACATTAGTGTACTAATCACCACTGGGCCCTTACCTGCAAGCTCCTCATCCAGTGTGTGTGGGCAACCCACCTCCACAATGCTTTCCTCAGTGTCATGGCATGTGGCCCAAGTGTGGTGAGGAGCTCCTGGGTGGGTGGGACTGGATGGCTGGGCCCCCACCTGTGGCTAGCCAGTCCCTCGCTAAATCAGCAGCCCATTGATGGGCATGGCATTTGAGGTTGTTGGGCCGATGCTGCACATGCACATAAGTTCTGCTGTACAGGCCAGCATCATTTACCATGTGGCCCACATTGTTTCACGGGGCAGTCCTCTCCCACACATCTTCTGCTTTCCGTCCACATTACAGAGCATAATGTCCAATCACATATTGGGCGATGATGTCTATTTCCCCAACGGAAAATGCTGGTAGGCAAGCCCTCTGCATGTTACCTGGAAGACGTAAAAAGGAAAAGGTCAAAGGACCTCATATGGTTGTAAAATTGCACATCAACAGTGGATATTACTTGCAAATAATCCAGACTACACCAGAAACCACTAAGCTATCATGGCTATAGCAGCTTGCATTACACGCCTGTCCCTGGGCTATCTTATCTCCCCCCCAGTGTTGGACACTTGACTGCAAAATCCTCTATCCTCCATTCATTTCTGTGTAGAGGGTTGACAGTGGTCATCCTTCATGTCGATGGTGTGTGTGGTGGCAGGTCTGTGTTTGACTGTGGTGTGTGATGGAGCTCTGAGCACATGCCTGAGTTCATGTAGGAGGCAGAAACTGATGTTATTATGCCCCATGGGATATGCTGTTGTTGTCATCAGTAGGCAATATGTACATACTCACTTTTGCTGAGGGGAGGAGTGTGGTTGATGTGCATATCTCCAAGTACGACTGGGGTGGAGAGGGTGGTGATGTTCCCACCTAACCTGTGTGATGCAGGTTGCCTATATCCATGGCATGTGTGTATGAGATGTTCTTTACCCTCAGTACAGAGTGAATTGTGTTGTTTCATCTGAGACTTACAACACATGTTGCAATTGTCCTTGATGGTGTGGATATGTCCAATTCATAGTCATAGTCAGCCTTACAGAATGTTACCTGTGAATTTAACTGCTTGCTCAGATAGAGGTGGACTTGCTTCAAAGTGTTGCCTGCACCTATGTGTCCCTGTACAGCCAATGTAGCAACCTGTTATGTGGTTTGTGTATTGCTGCTGTCCACCAAAGGGGATTACTCTACCTTGGTGGAGGCTGGATATACAGTTCGGGTACTGCTGTGTCAATATAGCTACAGTGGATATAAAGGGTACACACCCCTGATACACTGGCTGGTGTTTGTGCAATTGGAAAATGACACCACAATAACTCATTTCATAACAATTCCCACCTGTAGTGTGACCTATAGCCTGTACAATTCAGTAGAAAACAACAATCTGGTCTGTGAAAACATTTGGAAATAATACTCTGTACAATAAGCCAGTTGAATGAGTGTGCACACCCTTAAACTTGCGTATTTACCTCTTGAGATGGTTACAGCATTCTTGGTCTGGATTCTAACATCATGGCACATCTTCACTTGGCAATAGTTGCTCACCTTCCTAGAAGCACCTTTGATTGTATTTAAATGGAATTGTACAGGTTAGGGGTCACATTCAAGATGGGAAACATTATGAAATGATCTTCTGTGATCTGATTGTTATACAGCACACAAACCTGGCATTCCAACAGGGGTGTGTACACTTGTGATATCCACTGCATATAGGTGTTGATATAGCTAGTAGTGGTAGGCATGGACGGGTCTATATTATAACCGCAAAACCTCACATACGCGGATACAGAAATGTCGACACATATTGAGCAAACTGCAAAAACACCGAATGTCCTGAACCGCGAAATTCAAAATGTCGAATCGGCATAGTTGGCCAAACCCACCTCCCGGTACATACTACCTACCCAAACAAAATAAATAATCCACATACATACACTTAACAAAACTCTACTTTTAACCCTAAACTAAAGCTTACATATATTACTATGTATGCACTTACCTTAACTCGCACCCTATCCCTAAGGTCCATAACTATTGCACAACTACGTTAAGGAGCTATACACAAACAAAATATATAATCCACATACATACACTTAACAAAACCCTACTTCTAACTCTAAACTAAAGCCTACATATATTACTGTGTATGCACTTATCTTAACCCGCACCCTAACCCTAAGGTCCCTAGCTCTTGCACAACTACGTTAAAGAGCTATACCCAAACAAAATAAATAATCCACATACATACACTTAACAAACCCTACTTCTAACCCTAAGCTAAAGCTTATATATATTACTGTGTATGCACTTACCTTAAGCCGCACCCTAACCCTAAGGTCCGTAACTATTCCACACTTACCTTAAGGAGCTATACCGGAGAAGGGCCAACTATGAAGAGTTGATATTTCGAATTTTGCAGTTCAGGATGTTCGGTGCTTTTGCGGTTTGCTCAATATGTGTCAATGTTTCTGTATTTGTGCAACTGCAGTTTCATGGTTGTAATAGGTAACTGGCATGGACAGAGGGTCACAACACAGTTGGACACTTCTCTGATTAATACCTGATAATCATGCCTACTCCAGTACCCACATCAGTATCAGGGCAATGCAACCACCAGTAGCTGTACACATATATGTCTGTTGTATGAACTAACACTGATATAACACACGTGCAACATGCACAGCTTATTTACCTGGCTGTTTGAAACCCATGCGGTTAGTTCTGTGCCTTCCAGCTGAACATATGCATACATACATGTGCTCAGGGAATACCTGGTATACATTTCTGTTGAATGTTAAGTATGGAACACTGTATTTACAGTCTTGCTGTTCAATCATACTTCTCAACCTGTTACAGCAGTATGTCTGCACAATGACACACATAACTGGGTGTCAAAACAGACATCAGTATTGATACTGTATTAATATAGCTGCACCATACATTAGTAAGTTGACTGCCCAGTAGGGTTTGACATCACTGTGATAACATGGAAAATGTTCAACAGTCATAATTAGGCTATTATGTTACAATGCCATTGCTCACAGACCTGCCAATGATTTGACTGACATAACACAGGCATATGTGTATGTGACTACAGATATCAGTCACAAATGTGTTTATTTTCCACCAGAACACTGTACAGTTGAATGTTATTAATTCAATATATCACATGCAGTTCAACACACATGTCTGCAACAGTGCTCTACTATGCCCATGCCCTCTATAGGTGTCTTACCTTTACAAGGCAAATGTGTGTCATACTCATAATCATAGGTGACATGGATATGGAAAACATCCCATTAACTGGCCTAGCAGTGGCACAGTTACAACTGTTTGACAGACATCCCTGCAGTTGTCATATATAAGCTGTCCTTTCCCAGATGAGGCAGACTCCTGAGCTCTGATCCCAGCTCACAACCTCTCAGAGCATCACATCTGGACAATGCCTAAAATGATGGGGTGATAAACCAGGACAGACTTTAAATATACCTGTTGCAAACATAGAAAGTCCGTAGAATGATACATTTAGCATTACAGTGAATATTCTTAAATATGTGAAGTCTTAAACTCAAGTGTTTGCTATTACCTGATGATTTCAATCCTCAGCTATTTGCCAGAAAAGTGCAGATCTCAGAAGGAACAGACAAAATACATGATGGTAAAATGTGGACATTCTGTGAGGATCTGTACAACTGAAAGGTATGTCTGTGATATCTTCCACTGCAGAGAGAGCCAGATGCTATGGCCATAACAGCTGTTTAACAGGAAATTACTACAGCATGTCGTTTTGAGACATATATGCCTCAAAATTATATTTCCCATTATTACAGACCAGGTACTACATTCAATTACTTGCTTTCATATTCCACTTAATTTTTTTTCTTTCTTATCTTTTTCCACTTTATGTTTCATTTATTTTTATCTCTATGTGCACTACAGGGATGGAGCTGGTTTGAATAGGTGGCAGCATGGCTTTTGTAGGTCATGACCAGGTGATGGCCTGTGTACCTACTGGGGTTCCCATTTGCTAAATGCATGCAGAGCAGCTGTGTAGTTCTTCCAATTGCCAATGTCATGGCAACACACTCCTTTAGATGAGTGCTCCATGTAGGCATTGGCCCTTTCCCTTACTTATGAGGAAGACATCCTGGAGTTGTGTGAGCTACTACCTCTTACAACAAGACTTGTGGAGACTAGCCAACTAAATGGTGGTGAAGGTTCAAGACTTAGGAGCAGAATGTAAGTATTGCTGTTATATGTTTATAATACTGCTAGTTTAACAGGGTTTGTCTGCATGTGCTACTACTGCATGGGTTTCAGTCTGACAAAGTTATGTCTCTGCATAGCTCTCAACTGTAGGACCATTCACATAATGACCACAGGTTAGCCTGTTATGTATGGGCTGTTCTCCAGACAGGTGTTGTCCTTAGCAAATCAGTAGCATACACTGGTGATTGCATTATGTAGATGGTAACATACATTTGTTTTTCTGACTTTATATCCCTCAGAAAAGATATGTTACAACAAGCCCTGAAACACCAGCAACTTTCTCAGTGTATACAATAAATATTTCATGTATGGCCATGCATTTGGACTTCTGTCCAGCAATTATGTCAGACTTTGTCCAGGTATGCCATACAGTAATAGGTGGATAGGTATACTGGTCTGTCATTATATAGTTATGTAATTCTTGCAGAGGAGAATGGCTGGGAAACATGTTGAAGTTTGTACATTCAAGAGGTAGGTGTATAGAGAATGCTCTTAGATGGCCTTGTAACATATTTTATGTGAGGAACAGTAACACATGTTTTAACACTAGATTGTTAGAACATGCCAGATGTATTACTGATAAGAAATATGTCAGTTCTGTAGCTGTAAATCTGAATAAATCACACCATGGGGACAGTAGTGTGTCTGAAGGTACTGTTTCTGAAAACATATGTTCCTCAGTGTGATAAAACATTCATAAAAGGACAAATTTTATATACAGACTTCAATGTATTAATATTAACTGTGATACTTTATCCCATAGGGGGTTAAATGATGAGTGCAATCAGAGGCTGTGTATTCAATTATGTAATTAGGTGTTAGTTGCTTCTTGAGATTAAGGCATGTATTTCTGGTGATGATTTTTCCTTGAAGGCTTTGGCTAAGACATCAGAGTATAATAAACATGTGTGAATTACTGGCTGGTTGTATTTTTCTTTGCGATGTTCAGACATTTTATTTGTTTTTCTAAGAGATTGTTGTATGTCTGTCCATTTTGTATGGCCTATCATAATTTTGTAGCAGTGTACTTTTCACTCATTTATTTGGACTGGGGGGGGCAGATGTGAGTGTCATGGCTGCTTTTGTATCCATCTGTGCATGCTCCCCCAGTTATGGGTGGTCTATCAGCAGTACATGTTTGTATGGGCATTTTGGGACATGTATGCATATATATATATATATATATATATATATATATATATATATATATTTATATATATATATATATATATATATATGTGTGTGTGTGTGTGTGTGTGTGTGTGTGTGTGTGTGTGTGTGTGTGTGTGTGTGTGTGTGTGAATGTATATACACACATATATCTATATCTATATATCTATATATATATATATATATATATATATATATATATATATATATATATATTTATATATGTGTGTGTGTGTGTGTGTGTGTGTATATATATATATATATATATATATATATATATATATATATATATATATATACATTGAATATATATATATATATATATATATATATATATATATATATATATATATATATATATATATATATATATATATATATATGTATATATATATATATATATATATAGATATATATATATGCACACATCAGTATTTATTGGTAGTATATATTGTTGTACACATATATGAATCTCCCTATATATCTCACTCTCTATATATGTATGTTTCTATTCATATGTATATACATATATATATATATATATATATATATATATATATATATATATATATATAGATACCAATCCTTCCTAATTGCACACTTGTCTCTTCCCTATTGTAAACTGGCTGTAAAGAAAGGTATGTTTGAGAAAACGACTTCAAACGATCCAGCTGAGGTGGCTTACTGGTAATTTACGTAGGCTATGGTTCCCAGAGTTCTGGGTTCAATACCTGCAATGGCTGTTTATTTTGTTGCTAGGCAGAACAAGGGCTGTTGGATACAGAGTGATTAAGGCACTTTTAAGCAGTTGCATGCGGGTTTGTGTGGGTTTGCACAGTGGTAAGCAATGCTAACTTCTGGTTAACTATGCTTACAGACACTTAGCCTTAAAAGTGCTTAATCTGTGTAGGCATTGCTTATTGCTGCACAAACAAGCTTAATCCTGTAAGAGCTTACTCCCACTTACCCCCATGGTAATTTCTTTAAAAGAAATGGAAAAAAAGGAGTGATAGGAAAGTGGTGAAAAAGGGGGCACACAGAGGGAAAGACAATAGGGAAAGTACCTAGGGATGTGCATGACAGGTATAGGGAAGGTCCATAGCTGTCCATTTCTTATACAGCAACAGCTGTGCATATATACTGAATTTGGAGGTATATAGATTGGTGAGGACATCAGTAATGTGTTTTGATGCCAATTAGACCGAATTACATGTGTCCAGTGGAGACATGTATGAAATGGACAGCTATGTATGGGCCGAAATTTTTTTTGGGAACAGATTGCCCTTTTTTTTAAGGTGAGAGTGGGATGTTGGGGAAGGATAGTAGGTATATTTGAGGAGGTAGGTTGGGTAGGAAGACAGGCAAGACAGACAAGACAGCATACAGGGGTGGTATATGACACATGTGAGGAGTAAACACTTTGGACATGGAGGGGTGTTTGGAAATCAGAAGCCCATGAGCGCCCAGAGAGAAACAGTGGGACTGATGTCCCCACCCATGGGCAGTCACCATTGCACCTTCATGCCTGCAAAGGTGGCTGTGCTGGGGGATGAGCAGGAGGGGCAGCTGACCCTCTAATTGTGCCACGTGGCCCTCAAGCTGGTGTAGCAGATTTCCAAACTCCTTTCAGAGTTCACTACTCACCAATCCCTGGATGTGGCTTCTGGTGATGGTATCCTGTCTGCTCCCGCTCCCAGTGGGGGACGAGCACCATCCCCTGAGGCAGTTCCACCCAAAGGTGGTGCAGGACCAGAGTATGAGAAGGTCCCTGGGTGGGTCCAAGACGTGCTGGGGCCCAGTGCCACAGCTAGATGAGGTGAGTCCGCTGGGACCGGCCTTCCAAATGTGCTATGGTGTTGTGGTTTTAGAACATATGTGGGGTAGTAATAGTCAACACAGTCCAGGATTAGTTATGACAGCATGCATAGATATTCCCATTAACCCAAAACAATAGATTTGGAACAGTTGCATAGCAAACAGAACACATGCATACATGGAACCACAGTGACCATTATGACGGCATGCAGGTTACATTGACAGCAACAGACCACCAATGATAGTATTTCAACATGGAACATTAATAGAAACACATTTCAATATTTGTTGAACAATAGGACATATGTCCCAACAGTAAGTTTGGTGTAAAACATACCCATTGATTTGTGTGTTTAGATTATTGTTGCAGATATGGTGGGGGGAGATGTTAATTAACAACTTGCATATCCTTGCAGTACTCACAACTTTAATGATCATTGCTCTAATCATTAATCTACAGGTATTATTACAATACCCTATGGCCTTGGTTTGGGCAGTGGTATGTTTTTACACAGTGTATAATTCAACCATCTTATAGCCACTTTCTACTTCTCTTACCTGGAAAACCTGTGGGAGGAATGTTTGTTAACATTACCTGACTGTTTCTACACTTATTCACAAAATCCTAGCTAAAATGATGCATATAACTTACTACCACTCCCAGGATTCAAATCATGCCTGTGTCTTCTAAAAATCCAACAATCTGTGTTTCATCAGAGTGAGCTATTGAGAAACTGCTGTCTTTTGCAACAGTGTTTTCTGTCTAAGTCTCTCTTGGTTGTACAATCTGACCTTGTAATTACAACATTTTTATACAGACATTCCTAGACATATTTTTTATGTAGCAGAGTGTGGGAAACAGTGGTTAACACAACATTAATATTCAGATATAAGATCTTGCTAAATGCAACATGTCATGTCAAACAATGCCAGACTAAACACAACCAGTCCAGGATTTAGAACATTTTTGTCAGGCAGTTACAGTTTTATTTAAATATGACCTATATGGTACTATTACTGTCATATGGTCTGGTTTATTTAAGTACAAACCATACACATTTTTTATATTGTCAGGTGAAATTCTACTCCTTTATATTTATTTGGTATGACTACTACAAGCAGGATTTTTACTCACCAGCCTCGCAACACAGCCTTTTCAAACTACTGGCATGGGCTTCCTGATTCACAGCCCACTCAGCTGGAGCTGTAATGAAAATAGAGAAACATTTAGTCATACCTATCCATCACATACACAGGCTGGACTTTTTTAAACAGTTATTGTTATGAATACTTACACACTGCAGTGACATCACGTCTCTGTCTTGCTTCTTGGACCCACTGTTCCAAGAGCTCCCTCTTCATCAGTTTCAAGTCGGCATAGTGGTGCTGGACCTGCTCACCAGTTCGAGGGATACCAGTGGCACTGGTGAGATCACAGGTGAGACTTTCTTAGGCTTCCACTTTAAATTGGGAGCCCTAGTACTGGTCCTGCAGCAGTCTCACATCATAGTTTTTTACCAGGAATCAGACCATGACCTTGGACTCGTGGATGCCTCAGCGCTGCACCTGAAAGCACATGCCCTCTCCAACACCTGCCACACTGCCTGCAGTGGAGAGTTACAACCAGTTATGAGCTGTATTCCCACCTACGGGGTTTAAATACAGCCAATTTCCTGCCCTTTGCCACGATTGGCTGGTTTTGAAAATGCTGGGCTAAGCTAAGCTACAAGCAAACCTGCTTAGCTATGGTTGGCAGTGCTTAAAGGGGCAGGTTCAGCATTGCTTACCAATGAGCAAATCCACTTATCTGGGCTACTCATTGCTTAGTATTCATATGTACACAATGCTTACACCCATTCAGCATAGCTGTGCAATGCTTAGCATCGCTTATCTTTTATTTTATTGGACTACCACCTGTATGGGATTGATTCATCATTCATTACTTAATATAGATTTAGTTACCTTCCCTGACATCCCCCAATGTGCTGTAATTACATTTATTATTGTGTGACTATACTGTATGGGGCACTTGTGTTTATATGGGGGTTTCACTTCTTTATTACACTGACATCTCACATCTGGGCCTATTATACAACTCTAGTTGAGAAATATAAGTTACTTCCTACATAAATATACAAATAAATTAAAATTGTAATGTTCACACATACAAAATGGAAATGGTTTTGGTGAGGCTCGAACCATAAAGGACTACATGCAAGACATATGCTTTAATCACTACACTATTGCATTTATGCCCATGCAGGATCTCTATTGCTATTTAATATATCATACCATTTCAGCTGGTCTTAGCATAGCTAAGCAACAGGCACACCTACGCAGCTATGCTTAAACTTTATTGCATATGTGATAAAAAATGTATTTGTTGTGTTTTTTACTTTGTACACTTCAGACTATTCATGCTAATGCTAAACATGTTATTCTATCAACTTTCTGGGTTTGTAGGGACAATTGTCACTTATGATTTTGTCCAGATTTCTTACTCTGATGGTTTGGGAAGTTTGCATTATGTACTTCAGACCCTGCTGAAAATTCATGCTAATGCTAAACCTGTTATTCTGTCAACTTTTTGGATTTGCATGGATGATTGTCCCTTATGACTTTGTCCATATTCCTTACTCTGACAGGTTGAGAGGTGCACATTGTATGCTTCATACCCTGCCAGAAATTCATGCTAATGCTAAACCTGTTATTCTATCAACTTTCTGTGTTTGTAGGGGCGATTGTCCCTTATGGCTTTGTCCAGATTTCTTACCCAGACAGGTTGGAGGTGTTATGAGCGTTCCGCTCTATTTAAATTGCCGTACGGCAAATCTGCTGTGCAGGGGGCATGTGTATTGTGAGAGCACTGCTCTCATACACACACCCCTGCACTCTTACATGGAACCATGTCTGTTTTATAGCACAGCAGCACACCTTCATGAATATGCATGGCGTGCTACCATGCTGCCAGAAATGGTTCCTTCCATGCAGGATTAAGTTATTCCTGCACAGAAGTTTACTGAATCCAGGGGATAGTCTTTTTAAAGTAAAAAACACACACTTTGGTTAGCCAAAAGTGAAAAAGTATCAACTAGCTACAGCAAGTAATTGTCACTTTAAGGTCTCTGTGTGTTCCTCAACTCAGATAGCCCAGGTTCTCTTTCTTCTGCCACTAGAATTGCAGGCCCAGTTTTCTTAATTCAAATTCACACATTATTTAGTCAAAAATGAAAGTGTATCAGAAACAAATCAAATAACTAGCTACAAAAAGTAATTCTTATTTCACAGACTGATAATGATGCCTCTTTTAGATATTTTATCATCTAGGGTAACATTGTGCAGCAACCAAACACTACTATTTCCTAACAGTCAGTGAAGAAATATAGTGACCACCCAAGGAAGCAATGATCTATGACAACTTCTAATTTGCATTATATGCACATACTCTCTGCTCATCAGTCATAGACAAGGAGGCTAAAAGTTCTATGTATTTCATTTTTCCATGGCAGTTAAGAGGAAATACCCCAGCTGCACAGATGTCCCTTTTGTGCCATACCACTATTCAATCATAGATGTATCACTGCCAACAGCTATAGTACTAACTATGCTATAGATTGCTATATAACCTCAGGTCACTTGTGTTATACTGCTGAGAGTGAAGAACATCTAAAATTTAGCAAAGTAAAAACTTTATTGAGTACTATAGATCACAACTTAAAAAAGTGAACAGTGCAGATCAAACATCATGCTGATATGTTCCAATATAATTTTACCCTATATAATTAAATCAAACATATATGAAACATGTGTCTTTATCCCAGTCATGGCCTGCCATACTCTGAATAACTGAACTGCACTACCCAACATCTACAGAGGGTATCCTCTATGTGGGCAAGGTTTTGACAATGCCTATGGCGACCATCAGCAACTGTCCGCCTTAGTTTGCAGTTGATATGGTGTGGAAAGCATTTATTCCAAGTGACTAGTGTGAGACTGAAATGTTGATAGTTGACACATGCTGCAAATGTACTGCTTACTAATGCCTTGTGTACTCAGTAAGTGGTAGTTTACTGTCTACAGAATGGCAGATCAAAAGATAATGAGGTAATACTTTTAAATAGTTTGAAATATGATCGTAATAGAGCTGGGTAACAGAACAAAAGGTTTTGATATATTGAAAAAGGACTTACAACCAGTGTGACTCATTCTAATTTTAGATCACATTTATAAGCTTCTGGTGACTAAAGTATCATATACTGTTCTGAAATGGAATGGTTGGGTTAGTTCATATGGCAGGCGAGACAACAAAATTGATTAAAAAATACTAAAATTAAATCTACTTGACAATTTTATCTGCTGTCATCATGGCCATGTTGGAGTTAAGAAAATAAAGTGTAGGTACATAGGATTAGCATAGCAGAATCTAGAAAAGGATTTATTGTTAGAACTTTGGAGGTAGATTTTGATAATAGTGTACATGTAGTCATGAATCTAGTATGAGTACATGGGGTTGTAATGGAGTAGCCTGTGCAAGGACAATGTCTGTGTTATGTATGTATGCATAGGGTGTGTTTGTGAGCACACTATGGAAGTCAGTCTCTTACTGTAGGACTGTGTACAACTATTCTAAATCCTCTAGCCTATCAGTACTGCCTAAGTAGATGTGAATGAAGTTGACAGGATGAAAATGTATCTTTTTGTTTTGGAGCATTCCTAGTTTATGGGATTATTATCTCTTTTTGTTTAGTGGTAGCCCAGTAATGACATTATGGATTAACCCTGGCCTAGACTGAGTTAGGTATGGGGAAGACTTATGCATTACACTTTTAAAAGGTGATGGTGGGTATTCAAACAGTTGCATAATGGCTAACTGGAAAGAATACACAACTAGCTGAATCACAGATCCATCGACTGAGTTGAGATCGGGGCACTGCCCTTTTCCTCAGGTATAGGACTTTGAAGTTGATTATTGTAAACTCAGCAGTTCTAATGAAGTCTCCCATCAAAGTCAAAAGTCAAAGTAAACTGTATTGTCACTTCAATTCACACAAGTGCAAACAGAGCGAAATTACATTTTTTCGGACTCAATGTGATTACACTACAGACTTCATTTAACATGATGATAATACACAAAAATTCTATAGACACAGACAAAGACAACAATAATAAATGCTTACATTATTGCACTGATTTAATAGATTGTCGCTCATCACTAGGTTATTAGCTTATTTTCACTGAAAAAAAATTGCACTTAAGTGATTGATTTAAGGCCTACTTTTATATTGCACAGTAAGACAGTTCAGTTGGATTACTGCTGACTTTGCTGTCTGTGTGCGGGTTAGACCTTGTTACATATTGCACTATAGAGACTTTTCAGTATTGTTGCACAACTTAATGCCCAATGTGAAGGGTGCTGTTCCTAGAGTTCATTAACCTGATGGGTATTGGAAAGAAGCTGTTTCTGAATCTTGTGATTTTGCATCGTACGCATTGAAAGCACCTTCCTGATGTTAAATGTGAGAACAGCCTGTAAGCAGGATGAGTGCTATCCCTAGTTATTTTCCTTGTCCTGCTGAGACATCTAGATATGTGCAGGTCTTGTGTGGATGGGAGGGAGTTCCTGATAATCCTCCCAGCTGCTTTCACTACCCTCTGGAGGGACTTGTGCTTGGAAGCAGAGCAGTTTCCATACCATACTGCTACCTTTTTTGATAACCCCAAACATTCCCAGAGGTAGTTGCCTCCAAATGCCCTATATACCTGAATAAGATCTCCTATTAGATATTGATAAGAGACAGTGTACAAGTTCAGATGTATTAGTCTATCACAATAGCTTAAATTTTCACATGATGCCCTTGATATATTTTGATGCACTCTTTCCAGTTTACTCATGCTTGTTTTCTTATAAGGTTTTCATATTGTTATTCCATACTCAAGTTTGGGTCTAATGTAAATAACAAACAATGACTTCATCCTTTCTGATTTCCTAGACTTTATAAATCTTTTTATACAACCTACAGTTCTATAACTATCATTAACTAGTTGGTTGATATGATTAGAAAAACTCAAAGCTGGATCTACCCATACACCCAGGTCCTTAAATGAGTCTACAATTTCAATCACTGTGTGCTGTATTAAATATTTAGCTTTCAGTTTATGCCTCCCAAATCTCATATGTTTAGTTTTTGATGTGTTTATCAGCTTATTATTCTCCTGTGACCAAATGGTTAATTTAGTCAAGTTCTTTTGCAGACATGCCTAATCTGTAATACATGTAAACAGTTTACCCAGTTTCAAGTCATCTGCATATAGACTGTAGAATACCTCAGATGAAAAAGTTAGGTCTGAAAGATACAATCTTAACAAGTAAGAGAAGAGGACAGAGTCCTGTGGGCAGCCTGACTGTAACCAAGAATTTCACCTGTATAATTGTAATATGATATTTACCATATTCTATTTGCAAGCCATGCAGCTACCCATCTTATCAAGAGTACATCAATACCTAGTTGTTCTAATTTATTGACCAGGATTGTGCATGACTCTGTCAGCTGCTGAAGTTAAATCTATATAAATTACATCACAGCACACTTTTTCAATCATAGCTGTTATTATATTATTATAGAACATCATTACCCGTGATAATCAATCTTTTTTCAAAATATGCATGTTGATATATGGTTTCAAGTCACAACCTATCAAATTCTGACAATAACTTATCCAATACTACCTTCTCCATTAGTTTTCCAGAACATGAAAGTAGACTTAAGGGTCTATATCACTCTGGGTTTGTCTTACTTACCCCTTACAGACAGGTTTAATAAATGCAAGTTTCCAATCTTGAGGAATCTCCATATATTTATATGAGCTAGTAAATAACAGATATAGTGGTACTGTAAGTTCTTGCTGAAGTGTTCTCAGGTCATTATTATTGATTTGGTCTCACTCCTGTGCTTTGTTTGGATCCAGTTTGGCAGTATTTTTTCAATATAGTCTAATTTAATGCCGGTATCTGAGTTTACCTGGATGTCACTAGCATGACTTATCACCCCTTTTGTGGAGCAAAGCTGTTTTGCATAATATTTTGTAAATACATTTATAATCTGCTGTGTCTTAGAATAAATTTTAGAATCTACACAGTTTATCAATTTGCATATCTTTACTCCTTCAACATCTTACTTATCTATGAAAAGGTTTCCTATTATGCTCAATATCTTTATATAAATGTTCTTCAAATTTTTCTTGATCTTGTCTCACACTATGCTTAATTTCTTTGTCCAGATTGTTTATTTCAGGTTTCAAAGTTGTAGTTCAACCTCTCTTACATTTCATATACTTTTTTGTCTATCACCTTAGTCAGGTATCTTGTTCTTATGGAACTATATCCCCCCTAACATTGTATGCCTAGATCCTGAAACATTTTTTTTCTACTCAATTTCTCTTTCAAAACTTTCAATATTCCATCTGCAAGTTTTTCCACTAAACATGCCACTCCTGTTAGTTTTACATAGTGACTGTTTTGTTACCATATAGTCTATAATTAAACTTCCCTGCAAGGGTTTATATTTCAGTTTGGCAGACTTATCTACCAACAAATTAACCTCTATAACCCCATGATCACTGCACATCAAAGGCGGTAAAACTTGACTTGATGTAATAGTAATTTATTTAGGAACGCAAACAATGCCTAGTATGTTCCTTTCCCTAGTAGTTTTTTTTTTTGCAGTTTGAAGCAATTGTTGTTCCTGAACATACATTGTAAATAATTTCCTTACTAATATTGTTGAATCGATATTATTCCCATGTATTTCTGGTATATTTAAGTCCTCAGCTAATATCATCTGTCCCTCCAGTGTTTCATGCAAAACAATACATGAATTTCTCTAGGTCATCAGCCCTTGACTTTGGTGGTCTATGAACTCGTACAATTGTTACATGTTCCAGGGTTGCCTTTATTGTCACAATTACACAGTCTATAGTATTGGTGTTATCAATAAACATGTAATAATCACAGGTGTCATTATTATCTTTAATTCCTATCATAACACCTCCGCCTGACTTTTTGTTAGAATGTCTTACAGTAAAAGCATTTATACCATGACAGAACTGGCTTCCAGTCATTGTTCTTTAACCGCGTTTCAAAACAATAACAAAATAAATCTTGTGGAAACCTAGTGAAGTTTCCAGTAAAAGAAAATGTTATTATTAATGCTGCTAACATTAATAATCATCAGAGATTCATCAAATGTTGCTGTCTGTGAAATGTAAATTTTTTGACCTGGCATAAATCCTGGCTAATGTTTGTCAAATATTATAAAATCTGCTACAAAAATACTCTTCCCTGATCTTGACAAATGCGCGCCATTCTGTCTGAAGACATGTGTATCCAAAACTAGGTTTGGATATTCTACACATTTCCATTTTTAAAACGGAATATTTTTTCATGTAGTTATTTATTCAAAAAATATTTTCATTCATGGTGACCTGACTATCCTTTCCATATGCGATTTGTGAAAAATAACAGTACAAATTATGTTAACTAAGAAAGCTGTAAGTTCCTTACTAACAGTCATAGAGAACTTACATATGAGATGCTTTCTACTGACATGAATAAAAACAGATCTAGATTTCCTTGCATTAAGGTGTTAAAAGGTTTGCCTCACATTTATTTTTACTCCTGGCAAGCATAACACTACTCGATGTTCATTATCTTCTCTGCAAATTTAAGTATCAGTTCCTCTAATAACTGAATCTCCAATTACAAGTATATCTTTTCTGACCAGATTTAAAAAATTTTCACCTTCCAATACAATAATTTCTGCTCTATCAGTTGTTCAAAGGAATGATCTTCATCACCATTTTTCGTATTAAACCAACTGTTTTCAATGTATATTAAAATTTGTAAGCATACAATTCTCATCTAGCTGGCTTTGTACATCCACAGCCTGAGGAATGAAGTCAAACCCCAGGATTCATGAAGCTCAGCGCAAGCACGGCGTTAGGCTTGTGCTGACCATGCGGTGTAGAGATGGTGCAGTAGCGCCATATGCATATTAATGAAGGCTCGCTGCCACCACATCCACGTGCATAGGAAACATGCACGAGTGCAGGGGGTGTATCCAAGCACTGCATGCAGGTGTGGACATGTCAGCTGCTTACGTGCAACCTAAAATACTGAATAGTACAGCCTGCCTCTAATAGTAATCGCAGCTGTCAGTGTCCGTGGATACTGAAACGTATGCAAAGCATGCAAGTCAGTTTTGTGAACACAAAAATAAGAAGTAAACACAAATGCATGTAGCTGAATATTGAGTCCCCATCCCTCGAACAAATGACATTTAAAACCCTGTGCCCGTATTCCATTGCAGTGTCGATAGTTATACCAAGTGGAAGCAAAACGCATCGTGTTAGAGTGCCTCCAATAGCTAAGTCTAGCCCAATGGTCAGGGTTACCACCTGTCCCACATTGTGAGGGACAGTCCCCCTCTGGGCAGTTGTGTCCATACCAAAACCATTATAAATGTAAAATGTTCTGCTATCGTAGGACATAATTATGTCCCAAATCTTATGTAATAGTCACATACAATACTTATTTCTGTATGTAAAATACCTATATGTTGCAAGAAACAGAATAAGCAAGTAAATGAAACAGAAGAAGCAGCTAAACTGCTACAACAATAAGCTTACATTTAGGCATAAAACAAAAGTACTATCCATTGTACTGACTGTGGGTATGTGTTGGCCTGTAAAATCTGATGTGTGTCTCGAATATATCCCATCCTGGCCATATGAAAAGGTGGCAACCCTACCAATGGTCAGAGCATTCACCCAAAATCTGCGCAATTGTGGTCCAAGGCATCCTTGTCAGGATGTGTCAAAGATGAATGGGTATTGCCTGGGTCTACCTGCTATGTCATGAAAGATAAGTACTTGCGTGTACCTATGTGCATGATGTACAGCATGTGGAAGGTGAAAAATGTTAGGGTAGTCCTCACAACCATACAGGTACCAGAGATATGTAGTGTATGCAATGCGTTTCCTTGACCATGCCATGGGCCATCAATCAGAGAAGGAATGGATAGAGTGTGTGGAATATGGGGGTGGGGGGGTGGGTAATGTAATAATTTGCCAAGGGGAGACTGTGTTGGATGCACAATAGGTGAACTGGAGGTGTACGAGGGAGCAGTGGGTGAATCAGAAAGAAGCACAAAGAACAAACATACACATCTGCAATACAACCTGACAGGCCATACTGTAGAACACAATCCCACAAACATATGAATATTAAAATGTCCTATACACATGTACAGAAACGTCACTGGCACATACTCACATAATGGTCTGGCCTGAACTGAGCCATACATCCACAACACACCTGGATGCATAATTGAATACCCATCATCCCCTCAACAGCACACAACCCCCCCCCCATTCCTGAACGTCACCAAATCCAGCCATATTCGGGCTGCTAGCTTGGTGCAGTCATATCTGCACATAGTGACCACTACTCATACCTAGTAGGCAGTCTCACCCTAGGCAGTCTCAGAATTGCAAACTATGTATCCCTTGCATGTATAACCCTATCACATTTTCGTAAATACAAAAATATCAAAGGTTATTGGAGGTTATTGGTCTGTTCAACTTTTGGACATCCCTCATGGGAATAGGTATCCTGTATAAACATCAGACTTGGTGTCACTGCACGATGTCCATTCCTGTAGACATCTGGACACAAGTTGTATGTGCAGTAGTGGTTGACGAGACTGCTCAGCCTCCAGCCGGTCATGCAGAACCTACTACCCGGGATTAAACACCTGACCGTGATGTACGGCTCTCCACATGCATTATCGAGAATATATACTTTACACATTTGCATAGTGGCAGTTGGATATAGGGTGATTAAGGTGCTGATGCAAGCAGGGGTACATCTTGTCCCACTTTCTGAGGGACAGTCCCTGTTTGGGCAGGTGTGTCCTGACCAAAAATAATACAATGACAAATGTCCTGTGATTGTAGGAAATAATTATGTACCATATTTCATGTAACAGTTGCATAAAACAGTTATTTCTGTATGTAAAATACATAAATTTTACAAGAAACAGAATAAGCAGCTAAACTGCTACAAGAATAAGCTCTCATCTAGGAAAATAAGTAAAGTTCTAAACCCTGTACTGACCGTGGGTATGTGTTGGCCTGTAAAACCTGATGTGTATCCCAAAAATTCCCCACTTTGTACATTAGAAAAGGTGGCAACCCTAGACGTAAGCGGGTATGCAAGCGGGTAGGTCGCGGTGATTAAACGGTATGTGGAATGTAAAAAATGTATGTAGGTGCATATGCATGTGTATGTACAGACCGATATATATATGGAGAGAGATATAAAGATACACACACACACACACACACACACATATATATATATATATATATATATATATATATATATATATATAGTTATGAAGAATGAACATGGTCACAATATAGCAGTCACAACGAATGTGAAGGGAAACAGCAGCAGAACCAGCCATAATATTTAGTGCTGTTATATATCAGGATGGCCAGAGGTGAGTACACCTCTGCATCCTCAACCACAGGTAGGACGCTAAAAGTGGAATGAATGATGTCCTCGTGCTAAGTCTGACTTTCAACTAGGTACAGGGCAGTCCCGGTCTCCAGTCGGACAAGCCTAAACCCGGATGACCACATGAACACCATGACAATCAAATACACGTATGTGCCAGGACTACAGGCTTAGGAGGTCTGAATATACTGGAGGGATAGATTCATAACCCAGAGGCTTCCCATGCTTTGGAACAAGATCCCAGTTCGTATTAGGCAGAGCCCCTCACTGACTCTCTTCAAGAGAAATCTTGATGAGTGGATGGGAGATCGTAAGTTTACCCCAGGGGTCACATCTGTATCACTGCTAAACAGGGGCACAGTAAACTAATTCTATTATATAAGGGGACCTTCACTGTGTCACTACTAGACAGAGGCACAGTATTCTAAATTTATTCTGTACATTTTTTGTACCATTTCATGGGGTGGCAAAAGCCACATCGCTATGGCTAGGCTTACAAATGCCCCAGGGCAGATAGCTTAGTACTATAATATGAAACTATGAAACTATGAGTGACTCAGCATGCGGAAAGGGTCCAGAGTGGTATTGAATGGCGCATGTGTAGTACTGCTGTTTTCCCAACAGGAAGATGGATGCCTGTTGTGTTAGTGAAGTGGTGAGTCGTCTGTTTGGGTAAATATGAACCATGGGTATACATATAAATGAAGCAGAAGACCAATAGTGTAGTGGTTAGAGCATCCGACTATCGAGCAGACGTTGCCATTTCTACTGCAGCACACACCATTTATGATGAATAATCCGTATACGAGCATACCCTGCTAATTTTATGCTGTATAACGATATACAGCCAATAAAATGTGAACTGGGGTGATGTATCACAGTAATAATGTAGACGGATTTTGAGTGACATGAATCGGCGGTTAAACAGAAAAACGCAGCTGAGAAGTGTTGTATTCACATTTGTCCAACTGCCCTTGTTCCACCCAGCAACACAATATATCGTGTCAGCCAAGACCGATGGCAGGACCCTACACATCACAATCAATGTGATTTACCACTAAGCCACTGCAGTTATACCTAACGTTGATGTTATCAGAAACATAGTAGACAGCACAGACATTCAACAGTATGGTCAAAGTAATGAAATCATATAGATGTGTATGCGTGCGTACTTACACACACACACACACACACACACACACACACACACATATATATATATATATATATATATATATATATATATATATATATATATATATATATATATATATATATATATGTGTATACACACATATAGGGTAACCACCTGTCACACTTTACGAGGGACTGTCCCTCATTGGCCAGTTGTGTTCTGTACACTTAGTGTCAAATGGCAGATGCCTTCATCTTTAATGACATAAATATGTCCTATATTTATGTAATAGTTGAATAAATAAGTTATTCTGTATTAGAAACACTTAAATTTCATACACAACTGAATAAGCAACTAAAATGCTACAATAAGAAGCCGTCAATTAAGCATAAATGTGATTTCCTGTCATTTATAAGAAGCTGTCAGTTAGGGATAAATATGATTTCCTGTCATTTGTACTGTCTGTGGGTATGTGTCTGCCTGCAAAACCTGATGTTTGTACAAAATAAGCCCCACTTTGGCCTTTGAAAGGGTGGCAACTATATATATATATATATATATATACACACACACACACACACACACACACACACACACACACACACACACACACACACACACAGAACGAGAAAGCAATCATAATGACTGCGAAGGAATATAGCTGGCCAGAGTTAGCCAAAGTCCCTGCATCTCTAACCACAGGTAGGATGCTAACAGTGGGAGTAACCTTGTCCATGTGCTAAATCTGAAATTCATACGGGTACAGGGCTGTCCCGGTCCTCAGTTGGACAGGCCTAAACCCAGATGACCGCACGAAAACCCTGACAATCAAACACACGTATGTACCAGGAATATAGGCTTTGGAGTTTTGAATATCCTCGGAGTGAGTCAACATGTGGCATGGGTCCAGAGCAATAGGGAATAGGGAATAGCACATGTGCAGAAGTGCGGTTTTCCCAACAGGTAAATGGATGATTGCTGTGTAAGTGAAGTGTTGAGGCGTGTGTTTGGGTAACTATGAACCATGGTTATACATATCAATGAAGCAGGACACCAATAGTGAGGTGGTTAGAGCATCCGCCCAACAAAAAGACATTAACGGTAAAGAGTTCGACTATAGCACATATCATTTTCGTTGTGGAATGATTGTCGCTCTGCTGTAAAGCCAACATTTAAATATGTCAAAGTGAACGTATGTATCGCGTGGGAATTATTAACAAGAACCCATCAGTCAAAGTGGTACTGTAATAATGAATAAGGCACAAGTAAGCATAAATGAGCTGCAAGAAAAATATGTAAGACATAGTAAGCATAGGCAATTGCGCCTGCGTGGGTGTAAGCATCTCCCAGCATAGGAAATGTAAGTTTGTATGTACAGATGTAATATATATACACACACATATATATGTGTGTGTGTGTGTAGATACATGTCTACATACATTATATATATATATATATATATATATATATATATATATATATATATATAGAATGAATGTTGTAAAAATACAGCTTACACAAGGGATGTGAAGAAAATTGAGAGCAAGTATGGTATTATACAGTGCTGTCAGTGTATGTCATAAAAAGCTGCATAGGTATGAGCAGAGCACCGCCACTCACAATACAGGCATGGTTTTACCAGTGGGAATATCATCGTTGAATTGCTAAGTCTACTTTACACACAGACGGAATGCAGGCCATGCTGAGCCCACCAAAACTTTTTAAGCACAAATAGCTGTAGCCATAACACAAGGAAGGGCACGTATGTGGAAATATACATGGCGGGAGACCCTGTGAATACACGAGGTGGGACAAAATGTGTGTAGGGCCCCAAACACTCTGGAGAGGGCAATGTGTAAAGGTGTGTTATGGCTGCAATAACAAGTGGATAATGGATGTTACGCATGTAAATTCAACACGGGTGTGGTGGAGGAACTATGGGTATGCAATTATGGGTCCAGGTGTGCCAGTGTTAGCTGGGCTGGTTCTTATGGACCGCCCTGTGGAGGTCAGCTAGTTTGTAATAGGTATATATGCATACACAACACATGCAGAGAACAATATGTTGCAGTACATTCTCTGTAACACACGTATTCCATTGGTTGACATAAATAATATGAATGTGCACATACAAACATTGACAGTAGATGGAATAATAGGCTGTGCAGAAGAGGGATGGGTGAAATCACACAGTATCGGTATTAAAATCGTTTTTTTTCTCTAAAAACTGCATTTTACCTGATTTTGGCCTAGCACTCAAGTGTGGGGTCATTCATTGCACTGTTGTGATTATTTTGCTGCTTGTGTATCTCTGCTACCTTTAAACTACAACAAAAAGAAAAAAAAAATCTTGCTTTTTTCCCACTTTTTGAAAGTTAAGAAAGTTTAGTTACAGATTTGCTGTTCCGAACTGTTTGGAAGTTTCTAGAAGGCCAGTGCTTGCTTGGGCTAAAGGGAAGTCTCTGTGTTCGCCAGTGGGAGTGGTTAACACTGAACAGCCTGCCTGTCCGTGGAGGAGTGGTTACTACCTAGAAGCTGTAGTTTTATTAGCCATTTTGGGTCAATTCTAAACTCCTTGATCTGTCTCTCTTAAAACCCGGCTGCCTCATGGTTTTGGCATCTTTTCAGGCTTGCTAGTTGTTGCTGTAGCACCTACCAAGGGGAGAAAATGCTGAGAGAAGAAAAGGAGCCACTTTTGTGATTTTAAGTATTTTCTTCTGATTTTTTTGTTAAGTTTTACTGCTTTGCCGCCTATTTTTTGGCTTTTTCCAACTTGCTAATGTTTATATCTGTAACAGTAACAGTACTTGGAACACATCTAGAGCCTGTTTACTGCATTTCCTATGTTGCACTTAATTTAAAATCATATTTTTCTCTAAAAACCGCATTTTACCTGATTTTGGCCGAGCACTCAAGTGTGGGGTCATTTATTGCACTGTTGTGATTATTTTGCTGCTTGTGTATCTCTGCTACCTTTAAACTACAACAAAAAGAAAAAAAACAAAGAAATCTTGCTTTTTCACACTTTCTGAAAGTTAAGAAAGTTCAGTTACAGATTTGCTGTTCTGAACTGTTTGGAAGTTTCTAGAAGGCCAGTGTTGCTTGGGCTAAAGGGAAGTCTCTGTGTTCACCAGTGGGAGTGGTTAATACTGAACAGCCTGCCTGTCCCTGGAGGAGTGGTTACTACCTAGAAGCTGTAGTTTTATTGGCCATTTTGGGTCAATTCTAAACTCCTTGATCTCTCGATCTCTTAAAACCCTACAACTCTCTTTTTGCGTGGTTGTGCACACTGAGCAGCGTCGGGCAGCGCCGCCTAAACAGGTTTAAACTATTCCAGGCTCCACGAAGACTGCACTTCACTTTTTCCCTTAGAACTGTTCAAACTCTCAAAGTAATCACTCTATTGTCTTTCTAAAGCCCTGCACTTGCTCAGCTCTTATAAGGAAACACTAACTAACTAAAGCACTACAACCTTCTTGACTTCTCATAAGTATTAGGCTCCCGATTGGTCCTTCCTAATCAAGTGAAAAATCAGTTCCCTTCCCTAATCTGATCAGTAAAAAACAGTTCCCTATACTAATCTGGTATGTCCAAGGGTCACTTTCAAGGTTACTCTCCAGTCCAGCTGGGGAATCTGGGAATTTTGAGGAAAATGTCATTTTCGTTGTGGAATGATTGTCGCTCTGCTGTAAAGCCAACATTTAAATATGTCAAAGTGAACGTATGTATCGCGTGGGAATTATTAACAAGAACCCATCAGTCAAAGTGGTACTGTAATAATGAATAAGGCACAAGTAAGCATAAATGAGCTGCAAGAAACATATGTAAGACATAGTAAGCATAGGCAATTGCGCCTGCGTGGGTGTAAGCATCTCCCAGCATAGGAAATGTAAGTTTGTATGTACAGATGTAATATATATACACACATATATATATATATGTGTGTGTGTGTATAGATACATGTCTACATACATTATATATATATATATATATATATATATATATATATATATATATATATATATATATATATATATATATATATATATATATAGAATGAATGTTGTAAAAATACAGCTTACACAAGGGATGTGAAGAAAATTGAGAGCAAGTATGGTATTATACAGTGCTGTCAGTGTATGTCATAAAAAGCTGCATAGGTATGAGCAGAGCACCGCCACTCACAATACAGGCATGGTTTTACCAGTGGGAATATCATCGTTGAATTGCTAAGTCTACTTTACACACAGATGGAATGCAGGCCATGCTGAGCCCACCAAAACTTTTTAAGCACAAATAGCTGTAGCCATAACACAAGGAAGGGCACGTATGTGGAAATATACATGGCGGGAGACCCTGTGAATACACGAGGTGGGACAAAATGTGTGTAGGACCCCAAACACTCTGGAGAGGGCAATGTGTAAAGGTGTGTTATGGCTGCAATAACAAGTGGATAATGGATGTTACGCATGTAAATTCAACACGGGTGTGGTGGAGGAACTATGGGTATGCAATTATGGGTCCAGGTGTGCCAGTTAGCTGGGCTGGTTCTTATGGACCACCCTGTGGAGGTCAGCTAGTTCGTAATAGGTATATATGCATACACAACACATGCAAACAACAATATGTTGCAGTACATTCTCTGTAACACACGTATTCCATTTGTTGACATAAATAATATGAATGTGCACATACAAACATCGACAGTAGATGGACTAATAGGCTGTGCAGAAGAGGGATGAGTGAAATTACACAGTATCAGTATTAAAATCGTTTTTTTTCTCTAAAAACTGCATTTTACCTGATTTTGGCCTAGCACTCAAGTGTGGGGTCATTTATTGCACTGTTGTGATTATTTTGCTGCTTGTGTATCTCTGCTACCTTTAAACTACAACAAAAAGAAAAAAAAATCTTGCTTTTTCCCACTTTTGAAAGTTAAGAAAGTTTAGTTACAGATTTGCTGTTCCGAACTGTTTGGAAGTTTCTAGAAGGCCAGTGCTTGCTTGGGCTAAAGGGAAGTCTCTGTGTTCGCCAGTGGGAGTGGTTAACACTGAACAGCCTGCCTGTCCGTGGAGGAGTGGTTACTACCTAGAAGCTGTAGTTTTATTAGCCATTTTGGGTCAATTCTAAACTCCTTGATCTGTCTCTCTTAAAACCCGGCTGCCTCATGGTTTTGGCATCTTTTCAGGCTTGCTAGTTGTTGCTGTAGCACCTACCAAGGGGAGAAAATGCTGAGAGAAGAAAAGGAGCCACTTTTGTGATTTTAAGTATTTTCTTCTGATTTTTTTGTTAAGTTTTACTGCTTTGCCGCCTATTTTTTGGCTTTTTCCAGCTTGCTAATGTTTATATCTGTAACAGTAACAGTACTTGGAACACATCTAGAGCCTGTTTACTGCATTTCCTATGTTGCACTTAATTTAAAATCATATTTTTCTCTAAAAACTGCATTTTACCTGATTTTGGCCGAGCACTCAAGTGTGGGGTCATTTATTGCACTGTTGTGATTATTTTGCTGCTTGTGTATCTCTGCTACCTTTAAACTACAACAAAAAGGAAAAAAAACAAAAAATCTTGCTTTTTTCCCACTTTCTGAAAGTTAAGAAAGTTCAGTTACAGATTTGCTGTTCTGAACTGTTTGGAAGTTTCTAGAAGGCCAGTGTTGCTTGGGCTAAAGGGAAGTCTCTGTGTTCACCAGTGGGAGTGGTTAATACTGAACAGCCTGCCTGTCCCTGGAGGAGTGGTTACTACCTAGAAGCTGTAGTTTTATTGGCCATTTTGGGTCAATTCTAAACTCCTTGATCTCTCGATCTCTTAAAACCCTACAACTCTCTTTTTGCGTGGTTGTGCACACTGAGCAGCGTCGGGCAGCGCCGCCTAAACAGGTTTAAACTATTCCAGGCTCCACGAAGACTGCACTTCACTTTTTCCCTTAGAACTGTTCAAACTCTCAAAGTAATCACTCTATTGTCTTTCTAAAGCCCTGCACTTGCTCAGCTCTTATAAGGAAACACTAACTAACTAAAGCACTACACCCTTCTTGACTTCTCATAAGTATTAGGCTCCCAATTGGTCCTTCCTAATCAAGTGAAAAATCAGTTCCCTTCCCTAATCTGATCAGTAAAAAACAGTTCCTTATACTAATCTGGTATGTCCAAGGGTCACTTTCAAGGTTACTCTCCAGTCCAGCTGGGGAATCTGGGAATTTTGAGGAAATGTTACAATTGCCTTATGTACACAGACAACCCTCTCCTCCTTCCAACAAACTCTAATACATGTGAGAGATGCAGTTACACAGCCAAACTGGAGGCAGAGCTCTTTCAACCCAAGACTGGCACAGTCAGTCAGGAAGAAAAGGTAATCACCCACACCACAAATTCAGTCTCACACAGACCTATTGCATCTGCATACCCAACACATAAACACACAAAAACATACCCGGAGGCTCTAAATAAAAATCTGCCTAAACAGCAAAGACCTCCTAAGCAGATATCCAAGCAACAGCCACCCCTCAACACATGACAGAGCAAAATCACATATCTCACAAAATCAGTGTGCCTCACAGTCACAGCCCTTAAGGCCAAACAACACACCAAATACACTTGTTATAGGGGACTCTATTGTCCGGCACACTGACGTCCCTTTCACCAGACTGAACAAGGAGAAGGTCACTGTAAGCTGCCTGTTGGGTGCCAGGATCCGCCACATAATGCAAGCACTCAGGTCACACCAAAGCAAGTACAAGTATGACTCCGTCATTGTCCATGCTGGTGTGAATGACCTGAGACGTACCTCCCTGGACTACATGAAAAGAGACATAGAGGAGCTCTCTGACCATGTAGCCCAGGCTGGTATGACCCTGACCTTGAGTAGCATCTTGCCCTCACCAAGAATTATGCCACAATATAAAGACAAAATGATCAGTTTCAACAATTGGCTAAAGTATTGGTGTCATTCAAAGGGGATCCAGTGTCTGTCAGCCTGGGATGACATGCTCGACAAGCCACGTTGCTTCGCTAGGGACGGCTTGCACCTGTCACCCTTAGGCGTTCGTATACTGGCCAAGGCTCTTGCCACCCCCATAGTGCCTTTTTTAGGCAAGGCTCAAAGGACAAACCCACCTCCATAGACAACCCAAGGCTAAAAAAACTCAATGCCAGAAGTCTAAACCTCAAGATGCACGCACTTGAGGCTCTCCTCAGTATGGAGAGAATCGATGTCTGTGCAGTATCAGAAACCTGGTTCAAGGCTCCTGAGAGCACCCCAGCACTACCAGGTTATAACTCATACCATGCATTTCAGCCCCAAAACTCGGACTGAAGCAGAAAAGGAGGGGGAGTATCTATATTCATCAAAGATACCTACACCTCCAGGTTAGTCGCACTGCAAGAAGCATCAGAAACCATCCATGTGCAACTAACAGCGGGCAAAACTGCCTTTTAGTTTGTAGCCTGCTACAGAACACCCTCCCTATTACAGGAACCCCACTTGGCATTCCTGAAAACATGGGAGAATATGAAGGTCTCTCCAAACACTATGTTATTGGGTGACTTCAACTACCCAAGCATTGACTGGGAAAACTAATCAAGCCCAAACACCCTCACCCAACGGTTCCTTGAATTTATAAACTCTAACACAATGGAACAACTGGTCACCACTCCCACAAGAGGGAACAACATATTGGACCTGGTCATCACCAACATGGGGACTCTATGTTCCACACCAGAGGTAAAACTCTCATTGGTAAGATCAGACCATAAACAAATTTCTCTGGACATCCATATCCTGTCCCCACCCCCAGCCAAGGAAATCACTGTAAAGAATTTCTCAAAAGCCAACTTTGCACTTCTCAAGACACTGAGGTGGAATCCTTCAAAGCCCCTGGGCCAGAGAATAATCAGCCCATTCCGCAGAATCCTTTACAAATGCATTCTATGAGCACCTGCAGGAATGCATGGATCATGCTAGCCCAAATAAAACCAAGACTCACTCCTCCAAAAACAGGAGACCAGTCTGGTGGACCCCTGCCATAAATAAGCTATACAACAGAAGGAGGAAGTTACTACATGACAGAGCAAAATCCCAAAAAGGGAAGGCATGTCTGATCAGTATTAGCAAGAAACTTCGATCCCTCATAAAATCAACAAAGGCCAGCTTTGAAAGAAAAATTGCCCTAGACACTAAAAATAACCACAAGGCCTTCTTTAGTTATGTCAGGAACATGGGCGGAAACTCCCAGATATGATCTGAATTGTTGCATAACAGTACAAAATATACCGAACCTACAGACATAGCCAACATCCTGGCAGACAGATTCAGTGCAAACTTCCCCCCCTTTCCCCCCCAAAGGAAAAATGCCTATCCCAACTGAATGTAACCTCCCTGACATCACAGATGCACAGGTGAAAGCTGCCCTCTCCAAAGCAAATAACACAGCATCTATGGGACTGGACAGTGTCCCAGGCTATGTCTTACACAAACTCCAAGAAGAACTGAACCCTCGCATTAAGTCACTGTTCAGACTTAGCCTTACTACAGGATATGTACCCAAAGAATGGCGTACAGCTACAGTGGTTCCACTCCACAAAGGTGGTGCCACAACAGACTCTGGAAACTATCGCCCCATAAGCCTGTCCAGTCTGGTTTGTAAAGCTATGGAGCATATTATCATGGAACTCATAAACAAAGACATTGGGAGCCTCCAGATACTGGACCCTACCCAATTTGGCTTTGTTAAGGGCAGATCTTGCCTCTTAAACCTAGTAGATTTCTTTGAAACAGTTACAAAAGCCATAGATGAGGGCAAGGTAGTCCACACAGCCTACCTGGTCCTCGCATAAGCCTTCCACACAATACCCCACTCGGGCATCATAAATAAGCTTACCAGCTTAAATATCAACCCCTATATCACAAGATGGGTTGCAAACTGGCTCAGAGATAGAACCCACATGGTCAGAATCGCAAGTGCCATGTTCAAATCCAAACCAGTTACAAGTGGTGTCCCACAGGGCTCAGTTCTGGGACCTCTCTTGTTCTGTATATACTTCTCTGAGGTTCAGGCTAACACAAGGGGATTATGGCTGACAAAGTTCGCAGATGACTGCAAACTGGGGGCCATAATCGAATCTCCAGCTGACACAAGCATCCTCCAAAAGGGTCTCACATTGACGGGTGCTTGGTGCCAGAGCCACGGCCTCAAGCTAAATGCTAAAAAGTGCATAGTTATCTCCTTTGGGAAAAACAAGGTGCCCACAAATTACCACATAGGTGGTAATCCATTAAGTATGGAAGAAGTCATTAGAGATTTGGGGATCAACGTAGATAGTAATCTCTCCTTTGATAATCATGTTGCCAAAGTGGTTAAAAAGACCTTCTATATAGCCCACCTTATCACGAAAGGTTTCGCATCTAGATCAAGAGAGGTTATTGTGCCCCTCTACTCATCACTCATCATGCCCATAATTGAATACAATGCCCCTTTTGGGATGTACCTTACCCGACACCTGCAGCAACTGGAGAGACCCCAAAAGTACCTCACCAAGAGGATCATGGGCTACAAACAGATGTCCAATGCAGCTCGACGAAAGAAACTCCAGCTCTACTCAGTTGCTTACCGCCTTCTCAGAGGTGATCTATGCCTGATGTACAAAGCCATGTTAAACCCAGAATTAATGGACATGCTCCACTTCAAAAAAAACCAAGTCCCTTAGAGCTACATGCTCCAGGGACCTAAACCTCAGCACAAAAATAAATAGGACATGCTGGAGGGACAGATTCATTTCCCAGAGGCTCCCCTCACTCTGGAATAGAATCCCAATTCATGTTAGACATAGCACCTCGCTGACCCTCTTCAAGCGAAATCTGGACGCAAGGATGGGAAATCGCAAATTCACCCCTGGGATCTCTTCTGTGTCCCTGCTAGACAGAGGCACAGTAAACTAATCTTAAAAGGGTACCTCCTGTGACCTACTTTACAGAGGCACAGTAGGCTAATCTAATAGGGAGGCAGAAGCCAAATACACTCTGGCTAGGCTTATAAATGCCCTAGGGCAGATAGCCTAGTATCTACATATGAACCTATGAACCTATCACATTCAAATTACCATCTGTAATCCGTACATGAACAAATTGCGACATCTGTCTGCTGTATAATGTGCTAAATACCGATTACAAGATAACTGGAGTGAAGTTTCAGTGTCACAATGAATAAGGCACTAGTATGCTGGTGAAGCATATATAAACACCATTACGCATGTGTAAGTGTGTATGAGTGGGGGAATGTATTGGTGTACAGAAACACAGATGTATATATATTCATATATATATATATATATATATATATATATATATATATATATATATATATAGATATAGATACACACACAAATAGATGTATATATATATATATATATATATAGATATATATATATATATATATATATATATAGACAGCAGGATATGAATACACATGTATGCATACATATGCAGATATATCTGTATATATCAATGTATATATATCTATATATATCTATATATATATATATATATATATATATATATATATATATATATATATATATATATATACATACATATATATTACATTAAATATACAAATATATGTGTCTACGTTATGTTACAGCAGTTACGGGTAACATATGTTCTGACCGGGCATATGTTGATGGGAGATCTAATAAACAAACTTCTACCTCCCACCCACACCCCCAGCTTGGCCACTGAGCCATACAGACACTCAATAAAGGTAAATGCACCACTGCTTCCCAGACCACCAGCAGCAAACTACCAGTGGGAGAGATCTACAAGGTCTACACTTTAAACATGGACAGCAATGTCCCTTGTGGGACACCAAAAATTCTGTTCTTCTAGGCAAGCCCAGTAATGATCGATGCGACCAGGATGTATCTGTACATGGAACAGTAGGTTGTGCAAGACTGGTATCACATGGGTTGACACAACGTGCGACATGTGTCCCGACATGGGGAGAGTTGGCAGTGTGTAGGGGTGTGTTCATACCCCACCTGCGATCACAGTAAGGATGAGTGCTATAGAGGCATGTCAGGTAGCGGAACTATGGGTATGTGATTATGGGCCTAGGTGTGTAGGTGTTGGCTGGCACAGATGTATTAGGACCGCCCTGTGGATCTGCATAATATTCTGATACGGGTATTGCAGATGCCCATACCTCCCAAACCTTAGGAGCACATCTACTGGATAGTCTGTAAATCATTGGGGGAACACATAGGGACCATATCATTGAACTGTCCCTGATTACCATGGACGTCCATGATTACGAATCGTAATCTAACACAGTCCCAACTATACCCCCCTAGAACTAGTGATATTAGGAAAGGTTGTGAAATACACTTAATGAATAATGACAACATGTAAGAGTCATAAACAGCAAGTACCTCAGACAATAATGTGTATGTATACATATGCTCTGGCACTGTCAATGTGACAGGTTAATAGCAACACACATCGAAATGTGTCCCTGAGGGTGTTATGCAGTGTCCCTGGTTCAGTGATCACTCTTCTCTACTCGTATGAGAGGTCTGCTAGTGATGGAAAGTGCATATTCCGCTGACAAACTTAAAAGATGATAGAATAATAGGTTGGGGTTAATACCTGTCCACCTTTGCGAGGGACACTACCCATTGAGCAGGTGTGTCCTGCAAAATAAATTGACTTATGACAAATGTCCTGTGATTTAGGGCAAAGAATTCCTAAATTGTATGTAGTAGTTGCATAAAACAATTATGTTGTATCTGGAACACATAAATATTATAAGAAACACTATAAGCAACTATAATGCTGCAAGAATACTCTTTTATTTAGGCAAATCAGTAAAGTAGGTGCAAAGAGTCCTCTCTAGGTACAAAACTGTCAGTGGAAAATAAGGAACTACAAATGTAAAGAAGCACCAATAGTACCACAGCTAGGATATTTATTTAAGTTGAACAGTACAAACAGTACACAGGTTAGCGCTTTCAGGGATCTACCCCTTCATCAGACAACTGCTGAAATTCCACACGCCCTTAAATACTTGAAACAGTCACATGATGACACAAGCAATTACCCTAATCACTGTTAATTAAAAAGAAACATAGCTGCCAATGCAGAATAAAAAATATAAAACTAAATAATGCAATAAAAATATAATATATCACACATTCCTTGTCCAAACTAATAGTTCTGTTAAACATGCATAGAAAAAATACATACAAAAAACATATAAAATATATCTATGAAAAAATGTCTACAAAATACATCTGACTTGATACCAATGAGTATATGCACTAATGCATGTGCCTTGCTAAGAGTATATAGGCATAATATAAATAGTGAAAAATATATACATTAATGCTAAAATACACTTAAGTATTTACATACACATAAAAACAGCATATAGACATGCATACGTATAAAGTTATAAAAATATAAAAAATATATATACTGGAAATGCCATTCAAAAACTCAATGCCTCAATGGTCGAGCTTTTAAAAATGGTTTGAGCGACACCATTTGGTTGAAACCTGGGGGTTTATCTGCATTAAATCATATGATCCATTGATCCATCTCTGTTTGACAGCTTCTGTATCATTATATAAGTTACCCCATCTCTGTTTCTCCGACAATATCTGTAAAACTAAAAATTTGTAGACATGTTCTGGTCCTGTATTCTTAGTGTGCATGGCAATAGCACTACTTTCTTTAACATTTCTGATGTCTCTGTAATGTTCAAGGATCCTATCCTTTAGCTGTCTATTAGTCTTGCCTATATAGAAACTATAGCATGCCATACAATACACGAAATAGACCACGTTTGATGTAGTGCAGTCAGCATAAAAATTACTACTGTAGCTAACATTCCTAAAGGGATGTGTAAATGTGCTGCCATTATGTATGTGCTTACAGGCTGTACAGTCTCTGCACATATATATACCCAATCTGTCAGACTTATTAGTTGTATTGATTGTGGCACTTCTATAGCATAATTCATTTCTCAGTGTTTTATTATTCTTAAACGTGAAGCTCGGCTTAATCCCAATTATGGCTTGTAGGCTGTCGATCATGGAAAGAATATCCCAGTTTTTAGTAACAACATTGCATACTACATTTATGTTGCTTGCAAACATTAGTGGCATCCTAAATATATTGTCTGTACCTCTGTAATTATGTGACCACCTCTCGGTCAGTAACTTGTCCATCCACCTCACCTGTAGTACGTGCATCAAAGTAGGGTCTACATCTACCCGCCCTATTACTCCAACCATCTACGATACACCTATCAATAGTTTTTGCATCATAACTCTTATCTAGAAATACTAGTTTAAGCTGATGTAGTGCTGTTTGTAATTCATCGCCATCATTAAACAGTCACATGATCCTATATACTTGGCCTTTAATAATGTTTACCTTCGTGTGGTTAGGATGCATACTAGTGTTGTGTAGGAACATATTTTTCCTAACCTGCTTCCTAAATAGACTAGTTCTAATGTGGTTCAGGGCATCTCTCCTCACTTTGACATCCAGGAAGTCAATCTCACTACTCGAGTACTTAGAAGTAAATCTAAGAAATCCAGTGGTGTTGTTGAGGTAGGTTAAAAAATGCATTCAGCTCTGCCGCTGGACCATTTCACAACAAAAAAACATCATCCACAAATCTGACGTACCAATCAATATAGCTACCATACATACTATTAGTTAATATGTAAGTATATTCCCATTGGACCAAAGAAAGGTTGGCATAGCTATTGGCACAGGCCGTGCCCATAGCCACGCCACCCCTCTGTTAGTACTTCTGTTGTTGAAACAGAAAAACATTGTTATTCAGCACTATGTCTAGCAGGCTACAAATAAGATCACTTTTGTTCTTGTTAAAATCAACACTTTGTAGTAATTTCCTTATACTCTCAATCCCCCATTCATTGGGGATTACAGTAAACAATGATTCAATGTCCATTGTTACTAGAAAACTGCAGCGGTTTGTATTTGTCTCTGTCCATTTCAACCTAAGGGTTTCCAAGAAAATTTAGAGTCCCTTAATACACTCTCACAATTAATTAAAAGTGGGTGCAGGCTCTTTTCAATATAGATGGATAACGGTTCAGTAACCCATCCCTTACCTGAGACGATGGGATGCATGGGTGGCACTAAAATATTCTTGTGTATCTTAGGAAGACCATAGATCTCAGGAATGGTAGGATTACTGACCAAAAACTTCTCAAATAACTCTTCGTTGATCATACTGGTGATTAACAGATCAAAAATAAGAAAGGAAACCTTGTCAGTAACACTTTTTACAACATTGTTAGAAATAGTCTGATAGGTAAAATCATTGTTCAATAGTCGTAGCATCTGGTCTACATACACTTGCTTATCTATCACGACAATGCCCCCTCCCTTGTCAGCAGGTCTTATCTCAATTGAATGCATTTGCTTTAATTTTGACAAAGCATAATATTCCTCTCTGCTTAAATTGTGAAAAGTATTAGGGAAGTAATTTGTAGTATCCAGCATTTCCCTCAGTTCTCTATCACACACATCAATAAAAGTGTCAATAACTGCATTGCTTGGTGGAGCAAATATGATAGTTTTTTTAAAAAACATTCATAGTCTTTTGGGAACTACGGCCAAAAATAGTTTTATTGCCAAAGGCCAACCAAAAAGTTTAAGGTCTTTAATAACTTCAGTTAAATCAGCCTTCCTTGATGTTCCGTGAACTGCAGTCAGCGGAGACCACTGAATGCAGAGGTCCAGGACAGGAAAAGATTCAGGAAGGTCTAATTTTCAACATTTCATCTCACTCATTGACAGAAAACCAGGTGAGACCTTTGAATAAAGGGCTAAGCTTTGTTCCAGCAAGGAAGGCTGATTTAACTGAAGTTATTAAAGACCTTAAACTTTTTGGCCACACTTTGACTTTAAAAACTATTTTTGGCCGTAGTTCCCAAAAGACTATGAATGTTTTTAAAAAAACTAGCATATTTGTTCCACCGAGCAATGTGGTTATTGACACTTTTATTGATGCGTGTGATAGAGAACTGAGGGAAATGCTGGATACTAGAAATGATTTCCCTAATACTTTTCACAATTTAAGCAGAGAAGAATATTATGCTTTGTCAGAATTAAAGTAAATGCATTCAATTGAGATAAGACCTGCTGACAAGGGAGTGGGCATTGTCGTGATAGATACGAAAGTGTATGTAGACCAGATGCTACGATTATTGAACAATGATTTTACCTATCAGACTACTTCTAACAATGTTGTAAAAAGTGTTACTGACAAGGTTTCCTTTCTTATTTTTGATCTGTTAATCACCGGTATGATCAACGAAGAGTTATTTGAGTAGTTTTCGGTCAGTAATCCTACCATTCCTGAGATCTATGGTCTTCCTAAGATACACAAGAATATTTTAGTGCCACCCATGCATCCCATTGTCTCAGGTAAGGGATGGGTTACTGAACCGTTATCCATCTATATTGAAAAGAGCCTGCACCCACTTTTAATTAATTGTGAGAGTGTATTAAGGGACTCTAAATTTTCTTGGAAACCCTTAGGTTGAAATGGTCAGAGACAAATACAAACCGCTGCAGTTTTCTAGTAACGATGGACATTGAATCATTGTTTACTGTAATCCCCAATGAATGGGCATTGAGAATATAAGGAAATTACTACAAAGTGTTGATTTTAACAAGAACAAAAGTGATCTTATTTGTAGCCTGCTAGACATAGTGCTGAATAACAATGTTTTTCTGTTTCAACAACAGAAGTACTTACAGAGGGTTGGTGTGGCTATGGGCACGGCCTGTGCCAATAGCTATGCCAACCTTTCTTTGGTCCAACGGGAATATACTTACATATTAACTAATAGTATGTATGGTAGCTATATTGATTGGTACGTCAGATTTTTGGATGATGTTTTTTTGTTGTGGAATGGTCCAGCGGCAGAGCTGAATGCATTTTTTACCTACCTCAACAACACCACTGGATTTCTTAGATTTATTTCTAAGTACTCGAGTACTGAGACTGAGTTCCTGGATGTCAAAGTGAGGAGAGATGACCTGAACCACGTTATAACTAGTCAATTTAGGAAGCAGGTCAGGAAAAATACGTTCCTACACAACACCAGTATACATCCTAACCACACGATGGTAAGAATTACTGAAGGCCAAGTATATAGGATCATGCGACTGTTTAATGATGATGATGAATTACAGATAGCACTAAATCAGCTTAAACTAGAATTTCTAGATAGGGGTTATGATGCAAAACTATTGATAGGTGTATCGTAGATGGTTGGAGTAATAGGGCGGGTAGATGTAGACCCTAGTTTGATGCACATACTACAGGTGAGGTGGATGGACACATTATTGACCGAGAGGTGGTCACACATCAATACAGAGGTACAGACAATACACTTAGGATGCCACTAATGTTTGCAAGCAACATAAATATAGTATACAATGTTGTTACTAAAAATTTGGGTATTCTTTCCACGATTGACAGCCTACAAGGCATAATTGGGACTAAACTGAGCTTCACGTTTAAGAATAATAGAACATTGAGAAATGAATTATGCTATAGAAGTGCCACAATCAATACCACTAATAAGTCTGACAGATTGGGTACATATATGTGCAGAGACTGTACAGCCTGTAAGCACATACATAATGGCAGCACATTTACACATCCCTTTAGGAATTTTAGCTACAGCAGTAATTTTTATGCTGACTGCATTACATCAAACATGGTCTATGTTGCATATTGTATGGCATGCTACAGTTTCTACATAGGCAAGACTAATAGACGCCTAAAGGATAGGATCCTTGAACACTATAGAGACATCAGAAACGTTAAAGAAAGTAGTGCTATTGCCATGCACACTAAGAATACAGGACCAGAACATATCTACAAATTTTTAGTTTTACAGATATTGTCGGAGAAACAAAGATGAGATAACTTATCTAATAATACAGAAGCTGCCGAACAGAGAAGGATCATACGATTTAATGCAGATAAACCCCCAGGTTTGAATAAAAGGGTGTAGCTTAAACTGTTTTTAAAAGCTTGACATTGAGGCATTGAGTTTTTGAATGGCATGACCAGTATATATATTTTTTATATTTTTATAACTTTATACTTATGCATGTCTATATGCTGTTTTTATGTGTATGTAAATACTTGTGTATTTTAGCATTAATGTATATATTTTTTACTATTAATATTATGCCTATATACTCTTAGCAAGGCACATGCATTAATGCATATACTCATTGGTATCAAGTCAGATGTATTTTGTACACATTTTTTCATAGATATATTTTATATGTTTTTTGTATGTATTTTTTATGCATCTTTAACAGAACTATTAGCTTGGACAAGGAATGTGTGATACATGATATTTTTATTGCATTATTTAGTTTTATATTTTTTATTCTGCATTGGCAACTGTCTTTCTTTTTAATTAACAGTGATTAGGGTAATTGCTTGTATCATCATGTGACTGTTTCAAGTATTTTAGGAAGTGTGGAATTTCAACAGTTTTCTGATGAAGGGGTAGATCCCTGAACGTGCTAACCTGTGTACTGCTTGTACTGTTTAACTTAAATAAATCTACTAGTTGTGGTACTGTCGGTGCTTCTTTACTTTTTTAAGTCAGTAAAGTACTCTCCTTTCTACTGGCTGGGGGTCTGTGTTGCCCTGCAAATTCTGACATCTGTACATACAGGTCCTATAGGGTTGCCACTTTTCCAAATGGTCAAAGTGGGACATGTTCTGTAGAAATGTCAGACTTTCCAGGACGAAACATACCTACAGTTGCGCATAATACAGAATTATACTTATTTGCACAAATAAAAGTTAGTCTAGTAACATTTTAATTGTTTATGCTACTTCACATGACATGTAGAAGTGTCATATATAAAATAACTGTTTCATGTAACAATTAAAGAAACGTAGAATATAATATTGTCCTGTAATCAGGATATCTGCTATGTCGTGATTATTTCCGCAGTACACAACTGCCTAAAGATGGACTGTCCTTCGCAAAATGGGACAGGTGTTAACCCTAAACCCCCACCTTGGACAATTTACAAGGTGGCAAACCTAAAAGAGGTATGCGCTAGCATGACTCGGCAGACGGATGTGGCTCCCAAGAGCCAATTACTTGTCTGTACTGAAGAGTATCCGTACCCATGTATCAGCCAGACAAGAGCAGATTGTATGAGGAACACACAAATAAAATGATTAATTCCCTGGACAGGACGCCAATACCATACAGTCGAACGCCATTCCGTCACCTAATGGATAGCCATTCCCAATACTGTAGTCATGTAGTCCGATGTAATAGGCATCACAAAGTAATACTGTGGTCGTTGCTTCCACCGAGGGGTGTTAGTGACACATGCAAGCAACAATGTTGGTGCATGTGCAAGTGCGTGAGCGAGCGGCTATAAGCATGATTTGCTACCAGTATGCGAGTATTGCACTGGTAAAGCAATGTAGAGGCTAAATGAGTGTAAGAAGCTGTAACCAGAGGTCAGCAGTGCTTAACACCGTGCAAACCTATGTACAACCACTCCAAACTGCTTTAATGTGCCTTACTCCATCCATATCCAATGGGCATGTTCTGCCCTGCAAGCAAATGAATGTCCTTTGCAAGGGTTGTAACCAGGATCCTGCACACAGCTAATGTGAATTACCTATATGCCATGGAAGATATATAGACAATGAACAGTAACACAAACATATCATACAGCGCAGTCATTCAGCAGTATAGGAATGTACCATCAGATATGTCCTGACCACTGGTGTTTGCAGACCTGGCCTATATGTGTTTAAGTGTGTGAGCATGGCCAGTATGACCATTCAGTATGTTGTCGGCTGACATTGCCATCATACCGTCAAATGTGTGAGCATGGCCATTATGGCCAGCTGTACCGCATGTGTCATATGTCTAGGTAGTCTGTAATGTGATGCTGACCTTTCTGTTGTACACTGACAGGTGGCATACTGTGTCCGCAGGGTATCCGTCGGTCATGTGGCATTGACTGTTGCTACATTTCTGCATAGCGGGGGGGACGCCCGACTGTACACCTGACTGTTGGTATATGTGTACGTTGGATGGGGTGCACACCTGACACATGTACACATTTGCTCGTACTGTGCTGGTATGTCAGGCACTCCATTTCTTTATGCAGACCTACCTGTTGTGCTGGCTAGAGGCATACCGGTGTACTACAGATCTTAGCCTTAATTACCAACATATTAGTTTCTGACTTCCTAGCCTTCAAAACCTACATACAATTGCCTGGCCTGCTGTCGTCTGTCTGTGTGGGGTTGTGGGAGGGTTACCCATAGGGCACATTCAGAGGCCATAGTTCAGCATTTGTTTGTGTTGGTCTACACCTGTCCAACTGGTTGAAACTTGTGTGGGCTGTATGGACACACATGATGCTCAGCCCATTACCCGCAGTAGGTTATGACACCCTGTGTACTACTGGCTACTATGGTGACCCACGTATGTGCTACAGATGTCATGGTGCCACTATGGACATCTACTGTCTGCTGCCTTAACATTCGGTCACCAAATTCCCTTGCATGCTCACATCCATACCATAGCTACAGGTACCAACACATTCTAATACAACTGCCAATTAGTAGGTGGACTGACTTACCTTGAGGGTGTGCCAGACCTGAGGATGGTGCTGGAGGGCTGCCTATGTCAGATGCACATAGTGCACTCCTTATACATGGCTGAGCACAGGTAGTGTCATGTTTGGCATCCCCTTTACTGTTTGTGCGAGTCAGAGAGGGTGACATTCCCTGGGTCCCTACTGTGTCAGTGCATATGCTATGCATTGCCTCTTTGCCAAGGCCAAGTCATACTGGGCACGCCTCCTTCCGCCTACTGGGTCCGGCTCAGGTTGTTCCTCCTCTGAGTCACTCTGTGCCTGTAAAGGCCTTGGCATTGGTGAGGGGGCTGTGTGGCCCTGCTCCATGCTGTTCCTGCTGCAGCTGTTTCCACAGGATCGTATTGTGTAGCATAGCACATACCATAACAATTTGGGTGCATGTAGCTGGTGAATAATGCAAGGCTCCACCGGATGTGTCCAGACACTGGAACCATGACCTGAGCATCCCAAACACATGCTGTATTATATGTCTGGCCTATGCATGTGCCTCATTATGGCATTGTTGTTCAGGTGTGTGTGCATTTCTGATGGGTGTCATCAGCCATGGCTCCAGTGGGTACCCAGCATCTCCCACTAGGTGACTGTAGGGGATGTGCATATTGGCAAAGCTGTGGTACAGCTGCGTCAGATGCCATATATTGGAATCATCATAGCTTCCAGGGCAGCCAGCACAAACATTCAGTATAATGCCCTGGGTATCGCATACGACCTGGCAGTTGATGGAGGGGATGCCCCTGCAGTTAATGTAGGCCCTACCCCGCTCACCGGGTGGTACTTTGATGCATATGTGCAAGCAGGCTATAGCACCCACTACCCCAGGTTAGTCTGCCATTTGGTGGAAGAGACGCATATTGCTGGTCAACACCTCACGTGTGTTGACGAAATGTATGTGCTCACTGGCATGTGGTGACATGGCATCCAGGAATTGGTGGAATACCCTGGATGCAAATGCCTGTGAGATCCCCATGATATCCCCAGTTGTGCTTTGGGAGGCACCTGTGGCTAGTATAACTAGGCCTACACATACCTTGGTATACACTGGGATGGGTTCCCCTCGGCCTGTTCGAAGTGTCAGGTGTGGCCGGCACAGCTCAACAATCTGCTGTAGGAGGTCTCTGTCCACCCTATAGTGCACCACTATCTCCAGCTCATGTAGCCCCTGGTAGGTTACCCTGGGTCTGTACAGTCTTCTCTGTCTCCTCACTGAGGGTTGTTCTGAAGCATTCACATCCTCACCCCACTCAGCATCTTGCACATGTTGGTCTATGTTGCCTGCTGCAGCTCGTCTCAGTTCGTAGGTTTGTTTGTTAAAATTTCCCTGCATGTATACACCGGTGGTGTAGAGTGTGGAAAAACCTGAGGGGAAGGTGCTTGCTCACTTTATCGTAGTGTTCTGGGTTGGGCTGGGCCTGTAATCTGCTGATTGTGATAATTATCACCTGTTTGCCCAGCTTGTTCACCTTGATTACTCTCCTACTGCTGTTGTCCCGCCCAATTGCACTAGGCAGGTATAGATACACCCCTAGCTTAGGTGTGCTAAGCTAGGCGCAATCCCGAGACACAGGGCTCCAATCCATGTACAGTATGCCTGCCACACCCCCGATGATTTCACCTATATTCGACTCTTGCACCTGCCTATCTATACACATATACTCTTGGGACCTGCATCACACCCTGGGGATAAATGGGATTATTATTTTCCACCTTGTTTGCATAGTATTGTCTTCTAATGCATAGTGACATGATCCATACTGAGCCTCCAGAAAAATAACCACTGCTTACTGTCGCACAGACCCGCACAAAACTGGTTAAAAGCACCTTACTATCACCGTATTCAATGTCCCTTGATCTTCCCAGCAACAAAAGAACCGGCCTCTGCATGGCTCGAAACCAGGACACTGCACACCACAGATGATGTTCTTTACCACTAAGCCATGACAGATATACATACATCTGAGGTTATCATGTAGAGATCATCCAGCACAGGCATTCAGCAGTATAGGACATGTATTCCATCATGTAGATTTCTGTGTGCTAATGTCCACACATACATACATATATATATATATATATATATATATATATATATATATATATATATATATATATATATATATATATATATATATATATATATATATATATATATATATATATATATATATATATATATATACACATATGCACACACATACATAGATATAGAATATATATCACAACAGTGAACCACGTGACACCAAAGCATTAGGCAAGAATGAAAAGGAAACCACATGCCCCTCCTGCATTATGTACTGGTGTTAATATGAAGGCAAGTGTGTTTCTGTGCATCACACGGGTTTAGACGTTATTCAGGGTAAGATTAGGGCTGTTGACATTACTCACCAGACCTATTGCTGAATGTAAGGGTATGTCTTGCCAACCCAGTCTCTTGGACGATTGCGACATTTATGGCCACTATATAGGAAAACAAAAAAAAAAACACCCCTCAACACATCTAGTAGTTAGCAACTCACAGACACCAACACATTGGATATGACTGCCAAATACACACCTGTCATGCCTTGGAATAGAACACCTACCTGTCTATTCTATCACACTACAGCATTACGCAGTTGCAAAACATGATACCATTATTACTGGGACACAGCACTCCCAGAGGTGTACTTCTAGATGGGTGACATCATCAGCAATGGCAAAGTCGATGATAGGGATTGTATGGAGTGTGAGCAGTCTAAAAGCATTATTATGTCCCCAGGCAGACAGAGACACACACACAGTTGGCATGGCTGGGATTAGAACACTGACCTAACTACCTTATTACACTACAGCATTATGCAGTTACAGAACGTGCTAACGAGATTGTTGGGCCACATTACTCCCAGAGGTGTACTTCTAGGTGGGTGACATCATCAGCATTGGCAAAGAGTGCGATAGGGATTGTATGGAGTGTGAGCAGTCTAAAAGCATATTTCTGTCCCTAGGCAGACAGAGACACACACACAGTTGTCATGGCTGAGATTAGAACACCACCCTAATTACCTTATCACCCTACAGCATTACGCAATTACAGAACATGCTACCAAGATTAATGGGATACAGCACTCCCAGAGGTGTACTTCTAGGTGGGTGACATCATCAGCATTGGCAAAGATGGCGATAGGGATTGTATGGAGTGTGGGCAGTCTAAAAGCATATTTCTGTCCCCAGGCAGATGGAGACACACACACACAGTGAGCATGGCTGGGATTAGAACACCGACCTAACTTTCTTATCACACTACAGCATTACACAGTTACAGAATGCACTACTGAGATTACAGGGCCACAGTGCTCACAGAGGTGCACTTCTAGGTGGGTGACATCATCAGCACTGGCAAAGTCACTGATAGGGATTGTATGGAGTGTGAGCAGTCTAAAAGCATATTTCTGTCCCCAGGCAGACAGAGACAAACACACACACCAGTGGTGGGATCAGGACAACTACCTATTTACATACAACTATTGCAAGACTACATAGATATGAGCTGTGCCACAGACACTACACCTTTCAAGACTGTCAGTATGACCTTCTAGGAATGCAGACATCGACATGGATGCTGGCAGTTATGATGTACATACCTGTAAACCTGTGTGTTCAATGTAGGAATCCATCCTGAAGTGGAGTATGGCCATCTGTTGACTGGACGACTACTATCACTATACAGATTACAATGGCCATGCCCATACACATAGAGGCACATAACCGACACAAGGTGTCACTGGGCATGCTCACACACTTAGTAGCATACGGCCATTTGGAATGCACTATGTGTCCATCTACACAATGTTATACTGGGCATGCTCACACACTTAGTAGCACAGGGCTGTTTTGTATGCACTCTAATTCTAAATGCGGAAGGGCACAGTGGCCATGCTATTACAGTTATACATGAACAACACATTGTAATGGACTCCAGTGTCGATAGTTGTCATTGTTAGCGGGAACGCTGCACTACATATATCTGGCACCAGTCTTCTACACAATGTCTGTTGCTGTCCGTCACCTTAGATGTACCAATCTATACCTGGCACACTACTACCACCCATGGTGATGTCCTGCCAGGAGTGGCTACTTCGCCCATATAGTACCATTCATAGTCAAATGTCCAGGTTAACACCCTGACACCTAGAGGACAACTGCATTGTATGTGTATGCTAAACAGTGCTAGATGTGTAGTGTTCGTAATCACAGTTGCCCAATGTAGATCCAACAATGGGGAATATTGACATCTGTGCACTGAGGAACACCTGGCTGAAGGCTCAGTTGTGCACAATAGCACTACCAATGTATATCTCAGAACCAGACATGTGCGCCATAACAGAGATACGGACCGCTCCAGGTGGTGGTGTCCCCACGTACATGACGGCCACTCACATGTATTGACCAGTACACCCTCAAGAGGCATCACAGATGTGTCAGGTGCAGATCACAGTGTTAAAAGCCGCATTCCAGGATGTAGCCCTCAGACATCACCATGTCCTTGAACAAGCAACATGCATCCAGACATGTGGTAGGACATATAATAGTACAACACCATGTGATAGGACATATAATAGTACAACACCATGTGACCCATGGCCAGTGGACTGTACCTACCTCTACATCAACTGTGCAGACTACCCATGTACTGACACAGTTGCACCATGTATTATGCAATGCAATGATACCACTGTTCATAACCAGGTCGACTGTACATATGACAGGGGCCCTGGGTCATATACAGCAGTAACAGATGACTGTTGCTGTACACCAGTAAACACCCTCATGTTTGGATATGACATACATGTACCTGCCTTGGATATGTACATGCCACACACACACAACACATAAGTATACAGCATAGCTGTCGCTGTACTTTGTGCAGACAGGTGGCTACAGCAATTACACACATGCACATGGAAGGTAGGTCCATGGCTGTTGAATGCTAACAGTACATAAGATGTAATATCAATGTTGACTGAGTTAACATTCCCTCTGTACTGGTTACCCATGACAACTATCATATCATACAACAGTCCATGTGTCATGTATGTCATCACATATGGCCACCAATTGCAATGCCAAAAAACATGGCAAAATGACAGGAATGTAGGACCTACACACATGTACATGTAGTGGTGTGCATTCAGCTACCATGCGTGTGCAGTAGCTGATGTTTGCAGGTGACGTGTGTCTTACTACAACATGCAGTTGCAATGCAGCCCCATCATTGCCAACTGTATATGGTGATATGCTGACAGTACAGTAAGATGTACATCAGGTGTGGATGGATGTGTGGACATAACTAAGTGGTGGGGCATCTTTGCAGATGGATGTTTCCTGAGGACAGCTCACAGGTGTGTCACAAGCAGTCCTACAATAACATGGTCCTACAAACAGGTTCAAATATATGTGAGAGATGCAACTTTTTAGCCAAACTGGAGGCTGAGCTCTCTTATCTCAAAACTGGTGTAACCAGTCAGGAGGAGAAGGTAACCTCACACAACACAATTCCAGTATCACATAGTCCCACCACATCAGCGAACCAAACACATAAATACACAAAAACATACTCAGAGGCTCTAAATAAAAATCTACCTAAGCAACAGAGACCTCCAAAGCAGACATCCAAGCAAACACTACCTCAAAACAAAACACACACAACACATAACCCACAAAGTCAGTGTGCCAAGCAGCCACAGCCCTTAAGGCTGAATAACACACCTGATACTCTTGTTATAGGTGACTCTATTGTCAGACACACTGACGTCCCGCTCACCAGGCTGAATAAAGAGGAGGTCACAGTGAGCTGCCTTTCGGGTGCTAGGATCCGACACATAACGCAAGCACTCAGGTCACTCCAAAGCAAATACAAATATGACTCAGTCATTGTACATGCTGGTGTGAATGACCTGAGACGTACCTCCCTGGACTACATGAAAAGAGACATAGAGGAGCTCTCTGATCATGTAGCCCAGGCTGGTATGACCCTGACCTTGAGCAGCATCTTACCCTCACCTAGAATAATGCCACAGTACAAAGACAAAATGATCGATTTTAACAATTGGCTAAAATTTTGATGTCATTCAAAGGGGATCCAGTGTCTGTCAGCCTGGGAAGACATGTTCGACAAGCCACGTTGCTTCGCTAGGGACGGCTTGCACCTATCACCACTGGGCTTTTAGATATTGGCAAAGGCTCTTGTCACCCCCATAGTGCCTTTTTTAGGCAAGGCTCAAAAGTCAAACCCACCCCCATAGACAGCACAAGGAACAAGAAACTAAGGGTAATGCTGCTAAACGCTAGAAGTCTTAACCTCAAGATGCACGCACTCGAAGCTCTCCTCAATATGGAGAACATCGATATCTGTGCAGTGACAGAAACCTGGTTCAAGGCTTCAGAGAGCACCCCAGCACTACCAGGCTATACCTCATATCATGTTTTTCGGCCCCAAAACCCGGACCGAACCACAAAAGAAGGGGGAGTTTCCATATTTATCAAGGATATCCACACCTCCAGGTTAGTGACATTGCACAAAGTATCGGAGACCATCCATGTGCAACTAACAGTGGGCAAGACTGCTTTTCAGTTTATAGCATCCTACAGACCAACCTCTCAAAGTCAGGAATCCCATTCGACTTTCCTGAAAACATCGGAGAACATGAAGATCTCTCCGAACACCATTATATTGGACGACTTCAACTACCCAAACATTGACTGGAAGCACTACTCAAGCCCCATTACCTTAGCCCAAAGATTCCTGGAAATTATAAACTCAAATGCTATGGAACAACTAGTCACCACTCCCACAAGAGGGGACAACATACTAGACCTGATCATTACCAACATGGGGACTCTATGCTCCACATCAGAAGTATATCCCTCATTGGTAAGATCAGACCATAAATTAATTTCACTGGATGTCCACATCCCGACCCCACCCCCAGCCCAGAAAACCACAGTGAAAAACTTCTCAAAAGTGAACTTTTCACTTCTCAAAACCAAAGTGGAATCCTTCAAGGCCCCAGGGCCAGTGGAAACTACAGCCCAAACTGCAGAATCCTATATATATGCATTATATGGACATCTCCAGGAATGCATGGATCATGCTATCCCAAACAAAACCAAGACCCAATCATCCAAAGGCAGGCGTCCAGTCTGGTGGACCCCTGCCATAAATAAACTGTACAACGAAGGAGGATGCTACTACATGATAAAGCAAAATCCCTAATAGGGAAGGCATCTCTGATCAGTACTAGCAAAAAATTACGATCCCTCATAAAATCCTCCAAGTCCAGCTTCGAGAGAAAAATTGCACAGGACACCAAAGACTTTTTTCAGTTATGTTAGAAACCTGGGATGCAACTCCCAGATTTGTTCTGAGTTGATTCTAAATGACAAAAAATACACTGAACCCACAGACATCACCAAAATCCTGGCATACAGGTTCAGTGCAAACTTCTCCACCCCTTCCCCCCGAAAAGAGCAAGTATCTATCCCGGCAGTGGACTGCCTCCCAAACATCTCAGATGCTCAGGTGAAGGCTGCCCTCTCCAAAGTAAAAAACACTGCTTCCATGGGACCAGATGGTGTCCCAGGTTGCGTCCTACATGAACTACAAGAGGAACTAATCCCTCAAATAAAACAGCTATACAATCTCAGCCTCACTACAGGATATGTGCCCACAGAATGGCGTACAGCAACAGTGGTCCCACTCCACAAAGGTGGAGCCTCTACGGACCCTGGAAACTATCGCCCCATAAGCCTGACTAGCTTAGTCTGCAAGGCTATGGAGAGGATCATCATGGAGCTCATAAACAAAGACATTGAGCACCTACAGACACTAGATCCTACCCAGTTCGGCTTTGTCAAGGGCAGATCCTGCCTTTGAACCTGGTTGACTTCTTTGAAACAGTCACCAAAGCCATAGATGAAGGGAAGGTAGTCCACACAGTCTATCTGGACCTTGCAAAGGCATTTGACACAATACCCCACTCGGGCATCAGAGATAAGCTATCCAGCTTAAATATAAACCCCTATGTCACAAGATGGGTTGCAAACTGGCTCAAAGACAGAACCCATAGAGTGAGAGTTGCTGGAGCCATGTCAGACTCGAAACCAGTCACAAGTGGCATCTCACAGGGTTCTGTCCTAAGACCAATCTTGTTCGGTATATACTTTTCCGAGGTACAGGCAAACGTGGGAGGACTATGGCTCACCAAGTTTGCAGACGACTGCAAACTGGGTGCTATAATCAACTCTCCAGCTGACACAAACATCCTTCAAAAAGGTCTCACAGAGACAGATAATTGGTGCCAGCACCATGGTTTAAAGCTAAATGCCAAAAAATGTATAGTCATACCCTTTGGCAAAAACAATGTGCCCACAAATTACCACATAGGCGGAAACCCATTAAGTACAGAGAAAGTTATTAGGGACCTGGGGACCCAAGTTGATAGCAATCTCTCCTTTGAAAACCACATTGCCAAAGTGGTTAGAAAGACCTTCTACATGGCCCACCTCATCACAAAGGGTTTCACATCTAGATCAAGAGAGGTAATCGTGCCCCTTTATTCATCCCTCATCAGGCCCATCATAGAATACAATGCCCCTTTTGGGATGTACCTTACCCGACACATGCAGCAATTAGAAAGACCCCAAAAGTATCTCACCAAGAGGATCAAGGGTCTCAAACAGATGCCATATGCTGCTCGGTTAAAAAATCTCCAGCTCTACTCAGTTGCATACCGCCTACTTTGAGGTGATCTATGCCTGACATACAAAGCTATGTCAAATCCAGAATTAATGGACATGCTCCACCTCACTAAATCAAAATTCCTTAGAGCCACACGCTCGAGGGACTTGAACCTCAGCACAGAAATAAATAGAACTTGCTGGAGGGACAGGTTCATAACCCAGAGGCTCCCTTTGCTCTGGAATAGAATTCCAGTTCATGTGAGGCAGAGCACCTCACTGAATCTCTTCAAGAAGAATCTCGATAAGTGGATGGGGGATCGTAGGTTTGTCCCAGGGATTATTCCCTTGTCACTATTAGACAGAGGCACAGTAAACTAAACCTTAAAAAGGGCACAGTATACTCAAATCAAGGGGTGGCGTAAGCAATACAGAATCGGGCTAGGCTTATAATTGCCCCAGGGCAGATAGCCTAGTATGAACCTATGAACCTATGAACCTATGTGCAAACACTAAGCTATGGTTCTGTTAATTGAAGGGGAACACATACAACCTACACAGTGATCAGGGTGTCACTGACTGTAAATCACTTGACACCTGTAACACTTAAGACCTCCCATGTGCATATATCAGCACAATTGCCAAAGGTAGCGTCGGTACACATTATAATGCAGGCAATACTGCTGCATGTCTGCCATATGTATCATAAGATAGCAGGTGTTTGATTCACAGAACTGCCATGTGTGTTTGCTTGTGTGTCCATATATGTCACGTATGGTGGGGAATACATCCCAATTGTTACTCACTCTCCTGTACAATGTTGTAGAGATCTGTACATACTGCATTGTAGAAAGCAAAACATAGGCAGGGGTGGGGTGTGTATGCTATATGTATGTGCATGACATAGGTGCATTCAATTGTGGACTCCAAAGTGTGTGTGTATGTATATAGGGCTGTCTGGTCCATGGAGTGAGGATGTATGTTACCATAGTGAACAGATAGGACCCCTAACCCCTCCAGGTGATGCAATCTACTACACTGTTGATGCCATTGATCTTAGGCATTACTAACTACTTGTACATGTGTGTTCTCTGTGTCACGTCATGTAAGTGCACAGTACTGTAATGGTGATTACCACATAGGCAGGGGTCCTCACATCAACACTATCAAGTGTGTGTGTGTGTGTGTGTGTGTGTGTGTGTGTGTGTGTGTGTGTGTGTGTGTGTTACAGTGTTGTTGACCCCGTGAGTTTGGGCATGTTACTGTGTGTCTGAATATTTGTGTGTGAATACCTGTGAGCGTGTGTCTGTAGTTGTGTGTTCGCATCCTGTAATGTGAATGTGTATTACTGCTACAAAGTGAGACCTCACGCTATCAACTGGCCTCTACCCTTGTCATCAGCTAGACTGCTATGTAAACTCCCAGCCCCATGTAACTGTACCTGTGATGTCACCTGGTATGGATGTCACATCTCTAGCCACTGTAGCTTAGTACACAGCTCCCATGCTCCTGGATCAGTAGATGTGTAGACATCTTTGGAATGTCAGCCTTTCTAACACTGAGGTTAAGGCTACGAATAGCATGCTGGTATTGCCATACATATCTGTGAGTAGTCCACATTTACACATGGGAAACTAACTGCAAACACTGACACTCAATGGCATATGCAATTAGGCCTGAAGGAGGGAAGCAGGACATCATGACCAACATGCTGTTACTGTTGTTACCAAGACACATACTGTAAACAGAAAACAATGCACTCTAAACCTGTACTACATGGTATGTCTGCTGCTTGTCAACAGTACACAACAATTGTAATCTACACTTATCTCCCTATTCTGTTCACCCTGTGCATCAGACCATATGAGCATGTCCCTGCAACGATGGTGTGGATGAGAGGGATGCGACACAGGCATCATCATATGCACAGGGTGATAATGTTTGACAGGGGCCTAGGCAGCACCAGTGGATGACATCATGTGTGTGGGTTAGGGCCTGTGATCTAATTGGCCATGTGTGATTGTTATGAATATGTGCATTGCGGTGCCCTACAGATATTTCTGGTGTGTGCGTGTATATGTGCACACAGTTCTGCCATGTGTCTGGCCTACACAGGGGTATTATTGACAGCTCCAGACTGTACAGACCAGGTTTTACAACTCATGGTGTCTGGCCTCGGCTATGTGACCTGTGTCTGCCAGGGGTTGCATGAGCACTGCCAGGCAGAGGTGCAGATTGGTTACTGTCTGATGACACATGTCCAATGGAACCATGTCCCTGTTGGGACCATCCAGGGCTATGTGCATGTGGCCTGATGTGTCCTGGTATGATCAGCGCAGCACGAGCTGCACTGCTGCTGCTACCACCACTATGGGAGCGGCCATGTGAGGTAGCTCATTCACGTAGACCTGCAGCAAGTGATGTAGCTGGCCTACGTTCATGTGCCCTACACCTCACTCCTACCAGATGTTCCAGCACAGACAGCTTACGCTCGTGGATTGGTGTTGGTTCTGTCAACAGTCCACTGGGAGAACACTCCTGTGACATACGAATGTACATCTAGTATACTGAGTGTAGGTGGAAAACAGTATGGGTGATGATGTCCTATGACCTGACACTGGTATGATATGCAGTGTGAAATCATCCTTACTGTCATCTACATCTGTACCTCTGACAACATATACATTGATTAAGGTTCATGGCCTTTCAGACCAGACTCAGCAGGGTAGTAGTGCAGTGCCTCCCATTATGAGTGGTGTCTCCACTTTGTGGGTTGTGATAACTGTTGGTGTGCACCATTCAGTGTTTTCACAGACTGACATGAAGCTATGTTTTACATGATGTGTATGTATAGAAAAAACTGTTTTGCCATATGTGTGTGATACAACCAGGGATGTGGACAGGTCCCATGCAGCCTGAGTGCACCTTGTACCATCATCCATCATAGTTACAGTTAAAGGGGCTCTGTAGTGTACATGGATATATGACTGTGTACCTGTTGGGGGAGCAGTGTGTTTATGTTATCCAACACCCTATCTGTATTGCTTATTCATGCTCAGCACTTGTTCAGAACATGTAAGCACTACATGAGCTACTAATTACTATAGCACTCAATCCTCCTCATTACCTACAGGTAAACACTGTTTGTACTTACATTTACCACTTGCATAGAGTAAAACATCTCTTATACACATTTTCCTCACTTATCTAGAGGGAAATAGTTATATATTCAGGCATGTCCAAGTGTCAATTCCCAGTGTTCTCGCCTGTCTATCTGATGAATATGGGCATCTTGAGGCAATATAGAAATTGTCTCGTGTACACAGTCAATACTTCCCTCCTAACATTCAACACTACAACCTGTGGGAGATGCACATATCTAGCCATGCTGGAGGTAAAGCTGTTTCCAACCCATACTGAACTTGACAATCATATGGGGAAGTTAAACATTTGCACCGCACCACACTCATCACATAGTCTCACTAAATCTTCACCACCACAGGCCACTCATAGTAACACAACAACATTTGCGGTGCCTCTCAATACTACTCTGTCTAGGCAACAGAGAACTCCAAAGCAGAAACGCAGGCAGTTCCCATCCCTCAACACAACACCAATGACTTATAGCCCACAGACTCAGTGTGCCCATCAACCACAGCCAATAGGGCAAAATAACGTACCCAACACACTAGTCATAGGTGACTCTATAGGCAGTCACACTGATGTCCCACTCACCAGGCTACACAAGGAGATAGTTACTGTCAGCTGCATGTCGGGTAACAGGATCCGCAACATAACCTATGCACTCAGGTCACTCCTCAACAGGTACAATATGACTGTGTCATTGTCCATGTTAGTGTGAATGCACTGATATGTACCTTCCTGGACTACATGTAAAGAGACATAGACTAGCTCTCCGATCTTGTAGCCCAGGCAGGTATTGCCCTAGCCCTGAGTAGCATTCTGCCATTGTCCAGACTGATAATGCAGTACAAGGACAAAATGATTTACTTCAACAATTGGCTATGCTTCTGGTGTCATTCCAAGGGTATCCAACACAGTGCTTTGGCACAGAGGCCCTGGGATTCTGGATAATGGCTAAGGCTCTTGCTGCTCCTATAGTGCCTGTTTTAGGCACAGTTCAAATAACATATTCACCACCATGATAGGAACAGGCAAGCAGAACCTAAGGGTAATGCTACTCAATGCTTGACGTGTTAATCTCAAATGCACTCACCCGAGGTACTCCTTGTAATGGACCACTTTGATATCTGTGCAATGACTGGGACCTGCTTCTAGGCTCCTGAGAGCACCCCTGCACTACCAGGCTATTACTCATACCACACCTTTCAGTCATGTAACCAGGACCGGAACACCCTCGGCGGAGGTGTGTCCATCTTTCACATCTCCAGGCTAGTTGCTTAGCACAATGCATCAGAGCTTATCCATGTGCAACTAACTCTTGCCATAACTGCTTTACAAATTTAGCTTGCTACAGATCCCCTACCATACCCCACGGTTAATGGCCCTCTCTTCTTGGTGTACTAGAAATTAGGGTTCAACCAGACACACTACTAATGTGTGACTGACACTACCCCACCATTAACTGGGATACCTACTCATGTACCAACACATTAGGCCAACGCTTTCTGGGATTCATAGACTCCAATCGCCTGGATCAACCTATCCACACCACCATCAGGGGCAACAATATCCTAGACCTGGTCATTACCAGCATGTGTGACTCGTGTTCCACACCTGGAGTTATCTCCTTGTTGGTCAGATCCAAATGTACGTTAATCACCCTTGTTATACACATCCTGGCACCATACCCTTTACGGAAACCACAGTACAATATTTCTACAAAGCCAACTTCAGGCTTCTTATGACAGCAGTAGTAAACGTCATGACACCCATGCAGATGGACAATACAGTTACAATCGCTGAATCATACACAACTACACTTAATTAGAACTTAAATGACTGCATGGATCATGCTATCCCAAACAGAACCATTACGCTACCCTCAAGAAAAAGGAAGCCACTCTAGTGGTCCACTGCCATGGACATAATGTACAACAGAAGGAGGAGACTGTTGCAAATTAGAGTACAATCCCATAAGTGGAGGAACTCCCTGGTCAGCCTCAGTAAAAATCTGATATCCCTTATCCCATTCTCCAAAGCTAGCTATGTAAACATAACTGCGACTAATTCCAAGGACTACCACAAAGCATTCTAGAGGTATGTCACTACTCTCGATGGTGATACCCACATCTGCTCTGACATACAGCATTAAGGCACGAACATTACAGAACTGACTGATATCGGCAACAAACTGGCAGGTAGGTTCACTGCTAACTTTACACCCCTCTCACAACCTAAAGGGCCCATATCTATACAGGAATGATGCAGATTCCCTGCGATCACAACTACGCAGTTCAAAGCTGCACTCTCTAAAGCCAGGAACACAGCATCCACGTGACCATACAACATCCCAGGCTGCAATTTCCATGAACTTCAGAATGAACTGGCTCCCCACTTAGGCACCATATTCAATAATAGCCTTGCATCAGGCATTGCAACCCCTGAATGGCACACAGCAACTTTTATCTCACCCCACAAAGGTGGCACTACAACGGACCAGGGGAACTATTGCCCTATGCACCTGACTAGACTGTTCTGCAAGACTATGGAGCACATCATCATGAATCTCATTCACAGAGACATTGGTGACCTCCAAATCTATGATCCCACCCAGTTTGGATTTGTTAGGGCCAGACCATGCCTCATAAACCTGGTGGACTCCTTTGAGACAGTTTCCAAGGCATTAGATGAGGGTAAGGAGGTCCACACAGCCTACCTTGACCTCTCAAAGGCTTTCAACACCGTTCCCCATTCTGGTATTATCAACATACACATCCACCTGCACATTAACCCCTATGTCACGAGATGTTAAGCAAAGTGGCTCACGAACAGAACCCACACAGTGAGGGTAGCATACCCTAGGTCCTACTGTAAATCAGTTACAATTGGCATCCCCCAGGGCTCGGTCATAGGGCCCCTCATGTTCGGTATATGCTTCTCTGAGGTACAAGCTAGCACAGGAGGACTTAGGCTGAAAAGGTTTGCAGACGACTGCAAACTCGGGGCCATGATTGATTCCCCAGCTGATACAGACAGCCTCTATAAGGGTGTCACTGGGATAGATACCTGGTGTCAATAACATGGCCTCAAGTTGCATGCCACAAGGTGCATAGACATCCCCTGTGGATTACACCAATCACCCGCGGACTATCACATAGGTGGTAGTCCCCTACATACATAAGATGTAATAAGGGATCTTAGAACCCAAGTAGATAGCATTCACTCCTTTGATAACCATATTGGCAAGGTGTTGTGGATATCCTTCTACATGGCCCCCCTAATCTCTAATTGATTTGTAGCCAGAACAAAGGCAGCCATTGTGCCTCTCTACTCATGACTTCTGAAACACATTAAAGGGTACATCACCCCATTTGAGATGTACCTTATGAGACAACAGCAATGGCTTGAAACACCACAACATTACCGCACCAAGAGGAATACTGACCTCTCAAGGATGACGTATGCAGCCCAACTACAAAAACTCCAACTGTACTCATTTGCATACCGCGTACTCAGAGGTGATCTCTGCTGGACATACAAGGCCCATGTCCAAAACAGTATTGATGGATATGCTCCACATAAGCAAAAGCCCCTGAGAGCCACATGCTCTGGGATATGTACCTAAATGCAACAATGACTAGGATGTGCTGGATGGATACATTCCTGACCTGGACACTCCCCATGCTTTGAAGCATGATTCCTATGTACATCAGGCAGGGACTCTCACTAGCACTCTTCAAGAGATACCTCGATGGGTGGATGGGAGACAGACATGTACACCAAGGATCACTGCAGTGGCTCTGCTGTACAGAGCCACAGGAAACTAATGGCTGTGCTGTTCACAGGCACAGGAAACTAACCTAGGGTGGTGGTGCAAGCCAAAACACTATAGCTAGGCTTATGGATGGCCTTGGCCAGACATCATAGTACCTACTTATGAACCTATGAACCTATTACATGTCCTTTGTGCATGGATAATTAACTAGCTCTTCCATTTCACTTAGCTATCATGCTGATACACTGTCTGGTGACTACAAGTCATATGTATCCTGTTATTGTGTATTGTACATGCCAATAGACATACTTGATGGTTGCCTAATATAACAGTAATGCTATGTAAAACGTTAGACATATCTTCCTACAATACTGTACATTACACATTTTTTGGCACAATATCCCACAATGCAAATCATAATTGCACAGCAGCACCACCTTAGACATGTTATTCTCAGTTATACACCCATACATATGCCTACTGTTACAGTATATCAACATATACTATCCTGTGTTATGGCACATACTTGTTGGACCAGCCCTGCCACTGACAGCGGCTGGAGTGGAATTGTTGTGTTCAAAGTCCTTATATAGCATCCCTTGTGGTGTATGAGGTGTTTACCTTGTGGCCTACAGCAGTACACACAATTTCTACGAGTGTTACTATGCCCAACAATACATCACTACATAATACCTTTTCCCACTATATGCATTGCGTACACTTTAATTATTACAGAACAGGTACTACATACACTGACATACTGAGTCTTCTACATACCTTATTAGTAACCCGAGTTGTCATTGACGGTAATTTAAATCCTATTCAATTTGTGTTGCAATCCTCGTTGCAACGTTTTGCTGGTATATACAGATGGTTTGAATGTATGACAAGCCATCCTTTTATACTTCGATATCAGTAACATGTGGTATCCTGCCACCAACTGGTGTTCCGGAGTAGATGATTACATGCACATCAGCTGTGCAGCTACTCCATTAGCCAATGACATGGCAACAGTGGTGTATAATTGAATACTCCATTTGGGCATTGTCCCTTTGCCCTACCTTCGAGGAAGATGGCCTGGATGGGTTGTTTGCGATGAATTGTAACGGCTATATGGTGACACACACACATATATTACCTGCATGGCCCCAGTGGAATGGCTAGAGGATGTAGTTCTACATGTGAGTCTAGCTTTTATATTTCTGGACATTGCTACTTCTGCAGGGTTTGTACCTCATACATCTGCAAATGTTTAGGTCTGGCAAGGATGTTTGGGCAGCTCAAGGCTGTGTTGCTATGCATAGAATGTTGGGTATTTTGAACTGTGCTCACCTAACATCTTTGGTACTGTACATGTGTATCATACTGTGCTGTTAATCAGTAATTGGTAACACTTCCTGGTGTATGCACAGCTGTCTGATATGGGATTATTGCAACCAAACCCTGTAACATTGGCAGCTGTTCCATTGTACAACAGAAACTATTTCACATAGGGCCATTTTAGTGCATCTCTGACAAGGTATGTTACAACTTCTGCAGATATTATAGAGTGAGTGGATGTTTGTGATGTTATTACAGTATGTATTGCAATTGTTTCAGGTGTGGGGGAGATGTATGTGGGTGTACATAGCAGATGCAGGTGTGTAGGAACTGCATTTATACATATTCAATATGTGTGTGAGGGCTCCTTCCGTATTTGAAGACCTATCCTTTAGTGGACTAATACTATGGTAATTGTAGGCTGATTCATTAAGCCATTGTTAATTGGTTCCTGTATAGCATGCAGGTGATGTTGGTCCTACAATCCCTTTGGAAATACATCGGTATGTAATGAAATGTTGCTACATGATAGCTGTCTCGTGTATTTCTGTCACAGATATTTGTACTCATTGGAGTTGCGTTGGTGACTGAACCTCTTTGGCTAGGGTTGCCACCTTTTCAAATGGCCATAGTGGTACATTTGCAGAAAACACATCAGATTTTAGAGGCCGACACATACCCAGGGTCAGTACAAAGTATAGAACTTTACATATATGCCTATAGAAAAGCTTATTCTTGTAGCGGTTTACTTGCTCGTCCTGTTTCTTGTTACATGTAGTTATTTTAGATACAGACATGACTATTTTATGCAACAATTACATTAAATATGGAGCATGCCAAATGTCTCGAGATTGTAAGACATTAGTATATGTACTCATTTGGTCAGGACACTACAGCATATAGAAGGACTGTCCCTCGCAAGGTGGGACAGGTGGTAACCCTATCTTTGGCTCATGTCCATAGCACATATTTGTAATAGTGTATAGGCATATACTCTCCATATCCTTTGTTCATAACGTTCGGTTGTGGTGGAATGTGTGATTGCTATGGTCCATGTTATACACATATTTGAAGACCTCAGCCTCTGTATATGGCATACCCATGGATTCAGGAACGTGCACACTTCCAATGACCACATTACCATTCCCATACTCCCAAACCACACAATACCGAACACTCAAACTCGCGACAGTCAAACTCCTGAAAGTAACACAAACACAGAACACACACACGCACACACAGACACACTGCTACCCATCACATCCAAACAAACCATCCTACACTACGTATGGGCAGGAGGCCATGTCCCCATACACCCCCATGTGGGTGGCTGCGCACCCCACACCACACCTACTTTAATAATCTACCTCCAAGATAGCACAAACAGACACACGAAGCAAACCCACATACACACATTACGGTCCCCCGGAAACACACACCACACTCAGAACACGCACTTACACACACTACAGCAATCAGAAACACACTTACACACAGTACCTACCTGAACCGCAGCACCAGAAGCACTAACTAAATGTCCCTTAACACCGTGATACTAGTACTCGCGGTTCTGGTGTTTCAGTACTGTGGTCTTTCTGTCTTTAAGCCTCGTGATTACACGTGTCGGTATGTAAAGCATTCAGTATTTGGTAGTTATCCTATTTATATGTACCTCCATGGTTGTGTAGATGTTGTTAACCTAGCTATATATTTGCATGTATATGTATATCCATATATATCGACATATTTCTCTCTATCACCCTTTCTCTCTCTATATTATATATATATATATATATATATATATATATATATATATATATATATATATATATATATATGTATATATATATATATATATATATACAGAGAGAGAGAAAATACAACTTTCATTGGGTACAAATGGTACATCTCAGGTAGCTTAGTGGAAGGTTATTGTGAAGATTGTGTATATGGTTGAGTGCTGTACTCCTGGCAGTGGACGTTTTACCTCTCAGAGCAGGCACTATTAGTACAAGGGTGAATAACACACATTTCAGCAGTTCTGGGCAGCTTTGCCTGTGATCTGCATGATATTCAGCAAAGGTTAGACCTGTGTTGCGCATATCCATGTAGTCATGTTTAAACGCCAGTTATTAGCACTTACCAGCACAAAAACCTGCTAACATGTGCTTAAACATGCTTTAATGACCTGCATCCAACATCCCTTATTAGGGACATCAGAATTACTAACAGCCCTTGCAGGTCGTGGAACCGGGACCATGAAAGACACAGTCACTGACTTTACCACTGAAGCATCTGGGATATGTACAAGTGTTATGGTGTTTAGTATGTAGAGTGTACTAAGGCTGTTCCTCAATACTGTAAACAAATGTGTAACTCAGTTGGTGTACATATGGATAATACCTGCTAATGGTATGTCCAAGTGAGGCTTAAGGGATATGCTCCAGCTATGGGAATCCATGTCACAGTGAGCCACACACTGTAATGAGCTATACCTTGCCACAACCATAACTGGAGAATGCTGGGGTGACAGATACCTGTCATGGGTACCCCCCATGCTTTGGAACTACATCCCTGATTACATTATATGGAGCCCCTCAATAACACACCAGCGAATCCTTGCAGAGTGGGTGGGGAACAGTGGTTACACCCCAGGGATCCTGCAATTGGCTCTGGTCCACAGAGCAACAGTTAGTTAATCAATGGGGTGGCGACAACAGACACATTTTGGCTAGGCTTATGAATGGCCTCTGACAGTTAGGCATGTACCTACCGATGTACCTAGGAACCCATACATACAGTATCAGCACATGCTGATAGCTTAATTTACTGTTCAGGTATTGACTTACCTTGTGCCAATAGCAGTTGTGTGTGCAATAGTTGAGAGCTGCCTATGTAGGATGCACACAGTAGACCACCTATACATGACAATTTACAGGTGGTCATGTGTATGTGCCATCCAGTTTTACTGTGTGTGCAGGTGGAGAAGTTTGTCAGCCCATAGGGGCCTACACTGTCAGTGTATGTGCTATACGTTCCCTCTTTGCCAAGGCATGGGCATACTGGGCATGCCTCTGTCTGCCTACTGGGGCTGACACAGGGTATTCGTGTTCTGAATCCCTCTGTGCCTGTGGTGCCCTTGGCAATTGTGGTGGGCTGTGAGGGCCTTCACCATTATGTCCCTGCTGGAGCTGTTTCTGCAGGATCATATTATGTAGCATGGCACATACTATTAAGATGTGAGCACACGTGCCTGGAGAGTACTGCAAGGCTCCACCAGATATGTCCAAGCAATGGAACCGTGATTGCAGCATCCCAAACACATGCTCTATGATGATTCTGGTTTGTGTGTGTGCCTCATTATGGCATTCTTGCATGGGTGTGTGTGCATTTCTGATGGGAGTCATCATCCATGGTTCCAGTGCATAGCCAGCATCCCCCACAAGGTGGCCATATGGGATGTCCCCCCTGGGAAATACATGGTACAGCTGTGAGGCATGCCAGATGTGGGAGTCGTGGCAGCTTCCAGGGTTGCTGGCACACACATCCATGATAATTCCCTGGGCATTGCACACGACCTGGCAGTTGATGGAGTGGCATCCTTTACAGTTTATGTAGCGCCTACCATGCTCACTGGGTGGTGACATGATGTGTATGTGCATGCAGTCTATTGCACCCAGTACCTCTGGGTAGTCTGCCACATGGTGGAAGAGGAGCATATTGCTGGCCAACTCCTCCTGCGTTCTGGGGAAGTATATATGCTCATTGGCATGTGGTAACATGGCATCCAGGAACTGGTGGAGTACCCTGGATGCTGATACCTGTGAGATCCCCATGATATCCCCAGTTGGCCTTTGAAAGGTACCTGTGGCTAGTACTCTCAAGCTTACACATACCTTTGTGTCCACTGGGATGGGTTCCCCTCTGTTATTCCTAGCTGTGAGGTGTGGCCGGCACAGCTCAATGATTTGCTGTATGGTGTCCTTGTCCACCCTGTAACACTCTACTATCTCCAGATCATTTAGCCCCTGGTAGGTTACCCTTGGTCTGAACAGTCCTCTCCTCCTCCATTTCCTGAGGTGGTTGTCAGCCTCATCCTCCACACCAACTTCAGTCTCCAACACATACTGATGAATCAAAGCTATGGTGGCCCCTACCATGCACATTTTAAAAGTTCCCCGTCTGTTTACACCAATGGTGCAGAGTGTTTGGGAATACACAATTGTGTGTGCGGTGCTTTCACACTTTATACTATTGTGCTTTGGAAGTTGCTGATGTCATTTGGTGTGTATGTGCAATTCCCAGCTGCAGGGTATCTTACTTATGGGTTTCACAGCAGGTACTGCTATTGTGATGCCTGTGGTGTTGAATTACACTTGGCTGCCGTGATTCTTCTATTGCCCTTTACTTCACTTTTCAACCCAATTCCCCTCCCATTGTCAGGCACACATCCAGCTGACTGGTTTCATGTTTTGTGATTTCCCAACCCAGGAATATGTTGCAAAATGTGTTATGTAGCTGATCTACTGCAGGTTTGCTTTGTTCTGATGTGACAGTTCTCTTTTCTTAGCAGTACAGCAACTCCCCTTTCCTATTCTGCAGGTAGCTGCTGGCAGCCTTGTTAGCTGTCATCAGTGGCCCACTGTGAGTTCCTAGGTGTTAAATACTCATTTATACTCATATTACCATGCTGCAGCATTTTCTTACTGTCTTCCCATAACCTTCCTGTTTCACCTAAGTTGCATGCCGCACGCGCCCAGTTTCCAGCTTTTGAGCACATTTTCATCCATGTTCACATGCACCTTCGGTCACCTTGTGTGCTCTCAACTAAGCATAGCTAAGGCTAGGTACACACCCCTATCCTGCAGCTTTGCTGAGCAATAGGCAACCCGGATTACCAGTGCTCCAATGTGCTTACAGCTACTGCGGCGCACACCTCTCATGATGTCATGTTTACCTCCAGACCACTCCTTGGTGTTGTACTGCTGAGCCATGTGGTACATCCTTACGCTGGCGGGACATTTGCGATTTAGTATTACTTGACTCATTTGCATGGCATTGATGACTAATTTCTAGTTACTGCACGGAACACTGTCACAGACCCTTAGCAACCCTTGCGCCTTGGTTGTGGTGTAGCATGCATACCATTGACTATTATGGCAAAATCATGATTTGTGTTACAGTGCAGTTTTATGACATTTAAATATATTTTCCCTGTGTTCCTGTTTGTGCACCCATGCACTGTGGTTGTACTTTGCATTATTGTGGCCATGACATTAAATGTTATTTCTTATGTGTTGTGCATGTTTTTTTTTATGCCATTGGCTGTATATTTAGCCATTGGCATATGTTAACATTGTAATACATAAGTGTGGTCCGCTTCCATGGCACCAATGTTCTGTTTGAAAAAATGTAAAACATTTTTTTGGTTTACATTTCTGCATGCTTATGCTACGCCTGCACCACTTCATGAATCGCTATATACTTTTATTAGCATGCTACACTGCTGTACATGGGGTAATTAGCATACAAGAGCCTTGAGCTGCGCAGCTCTGGCATACGCTGGTAGTGCACGTGGAAATAGCTCATACCTGGATCGGTCGGTGGCCATGTTTGGCGTTAAAACACCAACACTACGCTTGCACCTGGTGCAAGCTTCATGAATCCCGAGGAACATCTGTTTTTCTGTTCTTTTTTCTTACAATAATGTCCTTCAATCCTTCCATGTTCAGTTTTGATTTATTCCTTTTCACCTGCCCCTTGCCTCTTTTTTCTACCTTCTCCTTTGGAAACATTATGCCTTTTATCTGTATACTGAAGGTATTCTGATGGAAAAAATTTTATATTTCCTGTACTCTGTGTGTTACATAACAAAGCAGTTTCCTCTTTAGTATGTGTTCTCCTTACTTTACACACACACACACACACACACACATATATATATATATATATATATATATATATATATATATATATATGAGCCTATATATATATATATATATATACATGGGTCAATTCTATAATAGCAAATGACAGAAAGTCAGAAAGTTGAAGTCGAGAACATCAAACCCTCTTACCCTCTTACCATTAGAAAAACAGTATTTCTTGGAATCTGCTATTTTCTCTTTTCCCAATATGAAGCAATTTTGCAGTTAGCATAGATATTACGCAGGGGCACTGGGGTATGCAGGGGAGCTAGCCTCCTGCAATAAAACACTGTTGTTTGTGCTACTGGCTTTCCAGTGACAAGCCACTTTGATGATCTGTACTTCAAGATTTTTCCATTCAATATTACAGCAATTGGACCATATGATCTAGATCCATTAATTCCAAGAAGTGATACAAAAACTAATGTGCTGCAGGAAGTAACATAATACCATGCACATTAGAGAAACAGTTTTGCATAAAAAGAAAGCAAGTCATATATAACTACAGTATGGGAAGCATGACAATCCATTTGTTAAAATCTACTGAAAGCAATATAATACAAGACCAATTTATGATAAAGAACACAATGCATGTTAAAGAACATTCAGGGCCAGGCATTGTAACAGCAATATTTGCAACAAATACTGGCCATATGTGTTAACATTCCATATGCCTTTTTGTGCTTGGCATCATGCACAGACACTGCTACACACTGTTTAAATTACAGAATTAACTTATAATTACTGTATGCAAATAAATAAAAGACTTGTATGATATGAAATATAAGGAAGGCATCAAGTAACAGTGTTGTCTGACACTATTGTGGCCAGGTTAATTGATTTAATCTGTGGAATCTGTAATAGATGACCTGTTATAGGCTGGGATTCACAAGTACTTAGTGCATAGTGAAGCACTAATTACTATTCATGTGAAAGGTGTGGTAGACGTTAAAACAATGCATAATGAGCATCCTTTAAGTCATCTACAGCCAACTAAAATTTGTTTTATTTCTTTATAGCTAAATACTAGGCTATCTGTCTGCAAGCTTAGCCCATAATCAGAAATCAGAATCAAAACCTGTACTTTGTATATGTGAGGTAAAGATTTAAACCATTATGCCAGTCCCTTCCCTTTGCTTTTAAACCTCAAGTTTGGTGTTCTCTGATATCTTGCAACTATTATATCTCATTGAAATAATAGGATGATGTAATTAGGATTATCTTTATTAATATACAGCAAGTCAGAAGAAAAACTCTTCAGTTAAGAAGTGCTGGCTGTAGCTTGTAAATGGCATAGGTTATTGCACAATCATCAATGTGTGTTGTAAAACTTCTGTGTTACTGACCTAGGATCACATCATTGCACTTCACAAAGACCAAATTGTTGTACTACCTGACATAACGTGCCTGGTTGTATATAAACAAAAGTGATAAATAAAAGGTTTATAAGTCTGATGCATTGTATTGCTAAGTTTTCAACTAGGAAGGAACACATTAGGGACAATCTTGCAGTTCAGTGGCATTAGCCAGACATGTAACTGTGGTGCAGCAAAGGTGTCAGCTGCTTTGCGTACAAGCTGTTACTGAGTGTGATCAGCAGGTGCCAATGGTGCATGAGTTCAGTGGTGCAGGAGTTCAGTATCGGCATGAATACCAATACTGCATTTGCAGTTATGGTTTAACAGCTGAAGCACTGAAGTTTTCAGTGCAGAGTGATTATCTTCAGCCAAGTTTTTCTTATACTTGATGCAAACAGCTTGCTGCAGATTTTTTTCTCTCATTTGGTCTCCTTTTACTGTTCAACTATGAAATGAGGAGGGTACGGGACAACTGCAAAACACACTGGGATCCAAATCACATAGCTGTGGTTCTGACATTGGCACATCTTCCTGATTGGTATATGACACTGACAGTGTTATACTGTGCACCTGGCACAGCCATGTAAATAGTGGACTCATGCACAGTGCCACTACCAACAGTGTACAGCATGTGTATCACATACTGAATAGGAAACTACATACATAATTCATTCCAACAGAATCTTATTTATAATCAATGGGATATCTGTCATACAGCCCTTCCATTATGGTATAATACAGGTGGAGATTACGCGAGATGAGGGCTTTTTTATCATTTACTCTGCAGCATCAGTGAAGAGGTACAGGTTAACTATAGGATCTTGTTCCTTATTTATGTGCAAAAAGGGGTCACAATAGTTATTGGCAAATTAAAGTGTTTTACCACCAAGTGGCCAAGTGAGACAATTTTAGTTAGCTAAGGCTTCTACTGCTTGTTGAAATTCACAGAATTACTGATAGATGTGGAGATGAGGAATACATATTGCCTTCCATTATAAAATAATGAAGTTGGCAAAAATGGAACTTAGCAGGTCAGCTTCACCCTTTTTCTTTCTTTGGAAAGTATTCAATTTCTTCCTTAAATTATAGAAATCTTAGAGGATAAGTCACCAGTTGCTGGAAAATATCATTGCTCCCAGAGTTATCATGGAGGAAGCAATGCCACTGGCAAAGTGCCTTAATAGACATCCTACAATTTTTTGTGTTTTTTAATTCTTCTTTTGTTGACACACCAGAAGCAGGTGGGAGTATTACTTGGATGTAGATGGGATATGTGCTATAATGCCAAACCTCTTCATAGCAATAATGGCAAAGATGTTGATGAGTCGATGGTGGTTGGTGTATTTTCCATGTGTTTACACATTCCTTATGCACAGCTGCCATTGTTTTGGCAAAAAAATACCCTGATGATGATGGCTGGTACAGTGAATGTGTTTTTTTTTTTCAGGGGGTGGCAGAGGGTGGAATTGGGGCCTGTTTACTTTGTTATTTGAGACTGGGACATATCAGACATTGCAGGTACATGAGGCAAATTATACCAGATTACTTAGGCATTACGCTTTTCAAAGCAAACCTGCATGAGGCACTTTTTGTTTAATTTTCTGGAATATCAACAAAACTTGCAATTAATCAAAATGTGTCAGGGTATTCCAGCATTTACACAGTTAAGAAGTTAGTATTGCTTCAAGAAACACATCTTCATGACCAGAAAGACTCTAAGGTGGCTAAATTCAGTTTGGTGTTAAGGAGTTGGGAGCAGTTATTTTTGGTACAAGAATCTTTGGTTATCTGTGATTACTTTACTCTTTTTCTGACTGCAACAGTTTTTTTATGGTGGCAAACATAACACCCCAACCAATTTTTCAGGTTAATCTATTTGGGTCATTGGTAAATATTTTTAGAGAAACTGAACAGGGCTGATTTAGGTGGGTGACCTGAATACTGGGTGTATAGCATTAGTTGTTTATGAGACCAAAGTAGAGAAGAACTGGGTCATATTAGGACCATTGCATTCTCTCTCTGTCTTTTTATCAGTGAAATCACCCTTGATCTAGTTAACATTAACAACATAATGTATGCATATAGCATTATGCTGCTTGAAGGAAACAAACCTCATATTGCCCTTCAGTCAGATTTATAGACTGATTTTTTATTGCTATGCAATGGCTCTTTAGTAATGGGCTTATAATTAAGAACATGACACTGAATGGTCTACCACCCTTAGTCCTTAAAGGAACTGAAGGAAATGTCATGCCAAATCAAATGTGTCAGAGCAAAAATACCTGGGAATTAACCTAGACCGCTGTCTTAACTTCTGTACATGTACTGAAGACATCATCTCCAAAATTCTTGCATGGCTCAAAGTATATTATTTATTATTTATTTATTTTACATTTGTTGACCGGGAAAGTCCGACTGGGTATATGCCCATTTTCAGCTGAGGCCCGAGGAGAAAAGCTCCATATATTCAGACATATGAGATTTACATAATATAAGAGTGCAATCTAGCATATCAGATGAAAAAAGAAACAGTATAATTATAGTAAAGACTCAGTTCAACAGGAGAAATGACCTATATGTCAGAGTATAATATCACAAGGAAGGCTCCATATATTTAGACAAGCAAAATGTCCCATAATATAAGAGTATAATCTAGCATTTCAGAGGAAAAAATACAGCATATTTATAGCAAAGACACAGTCTGACAGGCAATGACATATGTCAGAGTATAATAACAATATAAGGTGCAAGACATTAGCCTATTAAATAAGTTCTCACCCCTTTCAGCTTTTGCCAAAAATATCTTCAGCCCTAAATCTGAATATAATCTGCCTCTACTATGCCTCAACTCAACCAATTATCATCAAAAACACCAGGCTGTCGAAAATAAAATATAAAAATTGCTGACCAAAGTAGTCATCATTGTGATATTCTTAATGATTTTAACTGGCAACCTATCACAATTAGAGATAGTTTATTTCTGGGATCTATACCTCTCAACTGTTACATTTTTCCTGCATGTTTTGGTCTGTTCCTCATGAAGTTTTTATTTTGCTGGTAAATCTTTGGGGGTTGAAGTCACTAAAGAATGACATATATTTGAGTTTCAGACTTCATATTCTTCAGAAAATGCATACTGAGACAAATCTTGCTATTCCAGCAACTTTCTAATTTTATAAGAGCAATATTTAAAATCTGTCCCTATTTTCATACCATTGCTTCCTCATTATTATAATCTTTATCCAACTTTTTTGAGCTAAGAGGTGTGCTCACATTGGCAACTTCCCCCTCTGAAGAGTGCAATCTCAGAAATACCCAAAAGTGCACTCTGTTACTTGCCAGACGTAAGTTCAAGCTAGCCATAGGTGACAAAGCCAGCTCCAGGCACAGACTTGTGCTATGGAATAATCTATATTGGAGTTTGTGATTATAGTTATGACTGAGGTCATATAACCTATCTGTAAAAACAAAATTCTTAAGAATGTCTTCAAGGACATGTTCATAAATGATATTCTCTAAAATCTTGGTGATGATGCTATTAGTGGTACGGTGAAAATCAGTAGGGGCAATGGGTTGGTGTAGTTTGGGAAAATGAATTATTAAGGTATGTAGAAGACAGAATGAGAAGCAAATTATTTTGAATATGATTTAGTAGTTTGCAGAGTAATAAATCACCAAGGTGTAGAATTTTGGGACTGATATTTGAAAGTCAGGATATCTGCAATCTTGTCCAACAGCTCTTTCAGTCTAGCCTTCCAAATAATTTTAAAAGTAGAATTGTGGATAATCACATGCTCTGTGCAGAGGTGCACTAGAAGCTATGTCTTTTTTGTTTGATAAGATCAAACTGATCTGTGTCTGGGGAGTGAGGAGAAGACAATGATGCATCTAATGACATTTATTAACATTTTTGATTGTTGGATCTTTGCTGTATTTGTAGGAAATACTTCTTTGTTTGCGATTGATATGATATTTTGACATAGTTGTTTAGTGTGTCATAAATAGCCATTTTGTACATAATATTGCTATTTGGCCTTGGTTATGATAGTGACTAGCATTACCTGCCCACTCCACTGCTAATATTTTTTAAGTTGTAATAAAGAAGAATGACAGATAATTCAGCACTTTGTGCAAAGGTGTACCAGGAGTTAATGAGGTTGCATTTATAAAGACTATTATTGTCTGTGTGAGAGAACAAGATATATTGAATGGCATTTACAGTATACATAAATGTATAAAGGCTATCCATGCTGTCTACCACTTTTGTGGAAAACACAAGATTAATAGAGGCCATTTAACCTAACACATGATGGCCATGAATCAGCATAAGCATAAGATGCTGGGATGCAAATGAGAAACAATTTAAAATGGCATATGCTAATAAGTTCTTCTTTCACCTTCTTGTGATTCAGTTAGAATTTCATGCATTTCTGCGCTGTCTGTAGTTTTATTATAAAAGATGGAACTGTGCCTTTGCTATCTAATTTGCAATCCATGATGATGCTTTCACTTACTGCTAACTTTACAGTTTTCTGGTGTGAGCTGCTTCTCTTTGCTGAGTAAAAACAGCTTGTGCCCAGCGGCACTTGCCAACCAAGAAGGCAGAGATAGAGTCATAGAATAATTCTCTTGACAATAAGGAGATACTTGATAGGTTCAGAGTGGTTAGGAATATTGTAAAGGTCTTATTGAACATGTGTGACACTCACAGGGGCATTGGGCATATGTGCCCTTCCTATCCCTGTACATACTGAGATATGTATAGCCCTCACTATACTTGACAAGGGAGAATATTCAGAGACAGACTGGGCACATTGGGTATCTCACAGTCTTCTGCCTTAAGGATACTATAGTAGTTCCTGGATGTGCTCTTGGTATGTGTGGATCAGTTCATCTATTTTCTGGTGTCACCTTAAGCTAGATACAAGACTATGCATGCCCTTTGTAGGGTTCCACATTTTCCTGAGGTACACAGTGTGATAGATTTTACCCATTTTGCAATTAGGCCCCATCTGGTCCATGGGGGGATAGTTACTACAATAGGAAGGGTTATCATTCATTTGTTCAAATACCTCAGATGCAAATTTTAGGCAATGTCATTTTTTTGAGGTAGAACAAAGACTTTTGGAGAGGGGTTACTCTAAGGATGTTATGCAGAGGGCTAAACTTAAATTGGATGGGGGTGAGCCTCATAAGGGGCAGGATAGTGCTAGGACCTGAAGATCTTTCAAGGATCTGGTGGTGAAGGAGGGTAAAGAAAAGATTTTTTTATGTGATGAGGTACAACCCTTTTTCTGAAGTTTTGAGGTAGGTGGTTAGGAATTTGTGGTTGATGATTATTTCTGATGAAGTTTTGGGGAAATTGTTTCCTGAACAAATCGTGTTTTCTTATAGTCATTACTGTAATTTGAAGAAGTTGCTTAATCATCCAGTTTTGTGTCAGTTGGTCACTTCCAAATCTGTTGCCTCATGTCCTTGTAGTAATTGTAGTGTGTGTGGAAGGATCCATAACATTTTTAATTCTACTATCAATGTAGGTATGTAGCTAAGAAAAGATTCAATTGCCATTCATGTGGTGTCATTTATATTTTGGGTTGTGGGTGTGATGCTGTTAAATAGTACACCAGACAGACCAAAAGGAAGGTTAAAATCTAAATTTTGGAGCACTTAGTAGATATTAGAAAAGGAAAGATGGATAGTCCAGTTGCCAATTGTTTCTATAGTATGCATTCTGGTGAGGGGGATTCTTTGTCTTTTAGTATGTTAGCACAACTTGTGGGAGGAGGGGTGGGAAATTTAAATCCATTGGAGACTACATTTATATTTAATTATGGCATTCTTTTCTCCAGGGTCTCAATCAAGAAGTTTTGTTGAATTTTTAGTACTAGTGGGTATTTTGTGTGGGTTGTTGCTAGGATTTCGCAAGTTTTGCACATATTTTTTTGTATATATTTTTGCATGTTTTTATCACTGCAGTGTTTCTTTAATACTTGTGGGAATTCTGTCATTTAATTAAGTAATTGCAAGTAATTAATTGAAATGTGATTATTTAAAGAGCTGGTTGTTTCTGTGATTTTACCCTTGAAGGCAAAAGGCTGAGGTACTAAGTGAATAAACATAATTTTCATTTGACTTTGTTTTTTTTTTTGTTACTATTCCATCAGTTTTCTGGTAGTGTCAGTCCATTTGTGAAGTTGCCCATGTTGTCATGGCAGCTCCCAGTCCCACTCCAAATATGAGTAATGAAGATCAGTCAGCAGCAGTTGTATTGGAGCCCATGCAGAAGTCTCATACACAACATATAGCTGTGCAGGTAAAGAGGTGGCCTCTAGTCCAGAACTATGGATCATAACATTCAGGTTAGTGTTTCCTTTCCTGTAAAAAGAACATATATATAATTGATGCATGCAGTGATATCTAGAGGCTGTGCTGTCTAATGTGTGGTCTATTGCCACTGTTCATCAGACATTCCCTCTCATCTTTAACTATGCATATAATGAAACTCTTTAAGTGGTATATTTAATAAAAATGTTATTTCAGTATTAAACATGAGTTCATGCCTTGCAAGTGAATGAAACTTATCACATTATTTATGTATTACACAATTTTTTTTTCAGTTTTATATATTGCATATTTCAAGTGAGTCAATATTCTCTTTTAAGGTACTGCACGTCAGATTGTTTCATTTTGTTATCCACAATAAATTGTGTCTTCAGAGACAAAACATATCATCATGTATACAATAGTGAGGGTGAAATAGTAGCAGTGTATAGTTTGCATGGCAGGATACTCATTTTGAACTTAATTTTCTTATTAGTGTTTCTTATAGAAACATAGGATCATATTCTCAGAATACTTTTATATGACTACTTTTAAGTTGTAGGTAATTACCAGCTATAGCAATGGAAATTCATAGAGCATTAATGTTGTTAATGACTGCAATCTTATCTTATAACATATAACTTTCTTCCCACATTTCAATGAGGTTTTAAGTAATACCATTACAGGAACAAAACGCATGCAGTTGAAAAGTGTCCTGAGTTTACATATGTTTTCTTAACATTATTTAATAACTTATTTCCCTTCGAATTAAACATGGACATGTGCAGACTCTCAATCCAGCCAAGTAATGTTTCTATCATTGAATGCATTCACAATAGCAATCAATTAACATATCCAGCCCTTCCTAGCCACTTTCTTGTATTCATAATACTGTAATTTTTCATTCAGCAGTGACACTCAAAAATCTCCCCATGAAAACATATGTATGTTGTGTAGAAAAAACATCCCTGACACTTCAATACTTCACAATTAAATCACTGTATTGCTGTCATGTGCACAGTCACTAAATGACAACAAAATAAACTCATCTTTCCAATAAACTCTATACATTTCCACTGGCACTGTAACAAATTTCCTTTTAGATATGAAAGTTGTACAGTATTCAAATAAGTCATCCAACTCTGACCATTATGTCAGTAAGGCAAACAATTGTTCATGTAAACCCAGTAATCTAACATAATTTTGAACTGTTCAGTATTAATTTCCATTTTGCTAATAATTATTGCTTACTTTAAAAAGTTGTCAGTTTGTCACCTAACTCAAGTAATCACAAGATAATATGGTGGTGTTAAAAATATTCACATATGTTAAGGATCATGTACATGCATTTTATGCAAATAAGGCCTTTTCATGCTTATCTCTATGAATTACAGTAGCATGTGAATGTATAAAGCAACTTATCAAGGTAACTAGTCCTGGGGTAGGTCTGAATGTGGCCTCTGGTACCCGTGAATGTACTGGAGACAGTGGCAGAGTCCACAGAGGACCCCAGCAATACCCAGAAGTGCACAAGAAAGCATGGATTACCTCAGTCTTTTCTAAGGTGACAATGTTTAAAAAAGGGAAAATGGAATCAGATGCATGTCAGTTTTTACAACCATGAAACATAATATTTTCCCATCCAGCATCATCTAGCACACTACCTCCTCAAATCAATCAAAATGTACTAAAAGTTGATACTGACACAAACTGCAGGATTTATTTCAGCAAAAATAAAGAAAGAAAAGAAAAAAAAAAACAATAATTTTGCTACATTGCAGACGTAATGTACAAAGAAACTATTCTATCCTGACATTCAGGTGTAGTATTCCAAAAAGGTAGCAACAGCAAGGCACACAAGTATGTACAGCTGTAAGTAAGATGAAAACTTAAGATTTTATTAATGACTTTAATCCACCACATACATGCAATGTGAATGCACATGCTAAATAAAAAAAAAAACATGCAGGTGACAAAGCATTTTTTGTTAAAAAAAGATTATCAATAATAACATTACAAGTTCTAATTCACCAGCTTGTTAACTGAGTTTGATTAGGGTGATGTCACACTCCAGAGAATGTGACTCTAAACCTGTTAACCATGGCCTGGTTTGGCAAGGTGACCAAAATAATAATCTACCTTCTTAGGGATTCATACTTGAATAAGCTTGACTCCTGCTTAAGATGTTCAGACTGGAAAAAGATTGACATCTGGCAGGAGTTGGATGAGCACCTATCAATCCTGATAGAGTTCACCTGCTGTAGCCCCCCAGTCCTGACACAAGTAAGATGACCTACAGAAGCATAAGGCCTCATCAACTAGCTGAATGTGCAGACCAGGTGATGGCAGGAAAGGCAAAGTTCTATAGTAGATATTTTTTAAACATAGGTTTAAAAAATAAACTACAAAAATGTTGCATAAATGAATGTATATGCTAGAAGAAATGTATATGTAACTGCAAATATGCATCTGTTATGTAGTTATAATGAATAGGAAAGCATAAATATATCTGTGTACAGAACCTCATCTGTATAGAAATATGGAATGCTTATGTTTGACATTCTTTTCTATATAAATACAAATGCATATTTATGATTAGAGAAGTATATATAAGCATGCATACATATGTCTGTCAAATGCAAATGTATATTTGCATGAGTAGACTTACAATTATTTTTTCTTGTATATAAATGTATGTATTTATTCACAATACAAAATATATGTATTGCCTCATAATTTCATGTACAATAGATATTATATTAGTACATGACCTACATGCAGACATTTTTTATAAATAAAGGATTTTGATTGTGTAGGCCAGAAAATATTTATTAATAGGATAAGTGTATAAGACAGCCATTTCTTCCAAATATTAATTGCATGTACAAGATGGTCAACTCAGTCAGGCACCATACTCTCACAAGACTGAAGGTTAGGAGATGGGGTGGAGGTTATAGGATCAAGTGAATGACCAGCATGTAGTTTAGAGAGAAATGACCAGTTGTATTACTTCTGTAAGCATTTTTACACAATCCCATTATTATATGCTTACATTTATTAAGCAAAAATTATCAAAGTGCACATTGTTATCATGAAGTATATGTACTGCATTCATCTGTAAGAGTAATTATGTTTTTTAATGATGTTTGAGCTAGAAGAAAAAGCTTCCTTTCAATTGTTATGTGTTTATATGTGTTTCTAGCTTCTGCCTCTGCCTAAAAAGAAATCATAGTTTATTGCTAACATTTCCAACTTTTGCAGCCTTAATAGTTGAAAGTAGAACCTACATTGAAAACATATGCTAAGATTCCAGACAACACCCCTTTCCCAAACAGAAAAGATGTGCGCACACATAAAACTGTAGCAACTGGAAGGAAGTTGCATTCTTTCTGTTTCAACTTGCATTAAAAGAAATACTACCGCCATATGATAATTTGTACTTCACTGCTTCCATGCTTAATAAATAAAAACATATTTCAAATATGCTTAGATGTTTAAAGAAATAAGCACATATAGTAAGCAAATGCAATAGTAACTGAAATGTCTTGAAGAGCAGAACTAGTAATCATGTCAGAAATATTAAGGAAAAAAAGTCAGCGACAGGTAAACGACCATGCTGTTATGTGATCTGCATGCAGTTGATGAGGAGATAGAATACAACTCCATTCTCTATATTCTTGAGTTTGAGGTGGGCTTGGTGGGATTGTAGGTTTTTTATACAGGATCCTGCTATTGAACAGTAACACCTTGAGATTCATTTGAGTTGATTTTGCTATGTTGGTAGATTTATCAATTTTGCATTACTTAAAAGAGGGCACTATGGAGGAGGATAAAGTTTTAGCCAGTATGGAAAAACATTGATGGGACAGGTGCAGATCATCCTTGACAAAACTTGTGGTCTATTAACCATGTCCTCCCAAGTTGTAAATGTAGGATCCCCTTAGAATGATAGCAGAAGGCAGCAGTTGTTGAAATCAATCATCTTTTGCTCTTATTGTGGCATCATCCTTGGTAAGGGCAGTATTCTTCTCAATGCTAGGCTCATACCACCCTGAGACACATAGTGTGAAAGCTCCATAATTTCTCTCTTCATATAATCAAGGAAGGTATGTCTCAGTACATTTATACCTACATGCACTATCATGGAATCATACTGGTACCTGTAGTGTAATGACTTGAGTGTGTGCATGATTGTCAGATCCGGACTCCAAAAAAGCAACTAACTGTTACCTGTTCCTTAATCAGCCTAGTTAGAGGGGCATCAGCATGCCTTACAATGGAGTCCCTATGACAAGAGTCCTGGGAAGTGTGTTTGTTTGCCTTAGGGGCTTATTGTTTGTGACTCCATTGAGAATGATTGCATGTTTAGCATTAGGTGGTGTTTTTTCTAAGTGCCTTTGGGCTTGCTGAAACATAGCTTTACTAATGGGCAGTCTAGGCAATATTTATTGTTTAGGAAGATGGCTATTAAGTGCCTCAGCATGCATTAGTCTAAGTGTGTCTTGCATACTATGCTGCATGAGTTCTGTGTGTTGTTTCCACAACTGGAAGTATGCTTGAATGCAAGACTTTAGCCTCCAGTGTCATTGCATAAGAATACTGCTTGTATACTGTGTCTAAGAATTAAGTGATTTTTGGTAAACATGAGACAATTTCTACATTATCTCAAGATACCCATATCCATCAACCTAGCTACAGAGATGTTAAAAAATTGCATATCAATGTTGTCCAGTTCTTTGATTGCTGAACTACAAGATGGTAGTGTATTGGGGTTAGAAGGCTATTAAGGGTGATTTGTTGGTGCAGATTAATTAGGTTAGACTGTGTTAAACAGTTCTAAATTCTGCTAATGTTTATGTTTACACAATACTGAATTCTACTAATTCTATAGGTATTGCCACTCAACTCCTAACTAAGCTTGTTGGCACTCAAGGTATTTTCTCTATATTTACTGCTTTACAGGGTACAGTTTTATGGACTGTTCTATACTGAACATTTGTTTTCTAGGTGTTTGCTACTATAAAGGACACTACTAACAGCTGCTGCTCAGTGAGCACTTTGACACAAATGTGCCAAATTTATAGTAACACACAGAAAACAAAAAACTTACTAGTGAGCCCTCTTGCCAATAAAATGACTACACTATGAACCCTTTCATGTGTTTCCCAACTCAGTAAGGTCAGGAAAACTTGCACAAAATGACTAAACCCAGTCCTCCTAATGTAAAAGAGAAGAGACCCACAAGTGCAATGCTATCACAAACCAATTAAATGGATAGCTGGAAATCCATTGCTGAAGCTGACTTCAAGACAATTTTACAGCAGTAAAAGTGAGAAGAATAGCTATTTTTTACACAAATACAGGGAAATCACAAATAAAAGCAGGAGATAATAGCGTTCTCTCAAAATAACTTAAGCAAGTGTTATTTAGAAATCATATCCCTCCTAACCCTCAAGAATATACACATATGTGCAGTAAGACATGGTTTGAAGTGGCAGAGAGTATTCCTGCAGTGTACTTTTTCAATACCTTCTTACACTTTTAAGCTAGTAGCTGCACAGACATGGGCTAAAATTGAAGGTTTCTTAATATGCATCAATTACAGGCATACCTCTACTGTGGTCAAACAGGATGACGTACTACTAATTATAGGTCACTTTCCATGTCCCAAGAAGCTCACAATACATACCTAGACCCTAGTCATGGGAAACTTTAATTACCCATTTATAGACAGGGAACGCTACACAGCTTCAAATTTACAAGCACAGAGATTCCTGGACTTCATAAATACAAGCACCCTTTACCAAATAGTGAATAGACTCCAAAATACTGGACCTGGTACTCACAAATATGAGAGAGTGCTGCATGCCCCTCAGTGTCTCATCCTCCCTGGTAAGGTCTAAACATAAAGCTGATACCTTCAAAATCAACTCCATAACCCCAATAAAACCAGTAAAAGTTAGAAACTATTCCAAGGCAAACTGCCTTTTATTAAGTGATGGTTTGTCAAAATTCAGTGCACCTTCAAACCTTGAGAACACAGCAGCCTATACTGAATTGCTGTCAGAATCTCTGTACAACCATGTCAATATAAAAAAAATCTGTTGGAGAAAAAGCAGAGTCAAGTTGCTGTTAGACCTGGTATGTATAAATATGGGAAATGTAAATGGTGTCATCATAGTCGAGTGACAGACAAATTTCATATAGCAAATCATTTGCATTGCATTAAGGGCAAGTTTAACTGTAAAAGTGCAGGAGTGGTCTGTATTACTCAGTGCCAGTATTGTACTTTTTTTTTATATTGGTAAAAATGAGAGACATTTGAAGGACAGAATTTATGAACATCAGTACAATATAAGTAAACAAAACAATATCAATGCTCTAGCAAGACATGTGATAGAAAATGAAGGACATAGCTTTGTATATTTAGTCAGTGAGCAAGTTAAAAGTGAAGCAAGGGGTGGGCCATGGCAACTACATTTAGAAGAACATGAGCTTTATTGGCAGATCAAAGTGAATGCCTATGTCTACCCCGGTTAAATGACCAATGTTCATTAAAACATTAAAATGTGTTTTAAAATTGAGAGCTTTAGAAAGGTAACCTGCAACAGGAAGTTAGTTGCACAACTAACTTCCTACAGGTGTGTGTATATGTATATATATATATATATATATGTATATATATATATATATATATATATATATATATATATGAACAAAACTTCACATCATAGACGTTTATACACGTTTCAACCATGTCATAACATTCTACTTTTTGCCTCAGTCATGTATATTCAGCTTTTGCACATCATTGTCTACATTTATTCTCAGCAGCTCGCATCATTCTTTCCATGCATACATTTCAAGCCATGTTGGTATACATCTATTTTCATGATATTTTGCTAATGTGGTTTTTGCTTATCAATTCTGCCTCTATGGTCTAGCAGAATGCAGAAAAAGATTTTTTAGAATGTATTATTTTTAAATCTGATAAGCAGGATTTATATCCTGCCTATGCTATGTTTGCGGTGATGCAATAAGCTTTTTACTTCAGGTATGCAAATTATTCAGCTTTTGCACACCATTGTCTACATTTCACATTTGCATTTACACATTCTTAGCAGTTCCTAATGACGATTTTGATGTTATCTCAGAAATGTGGTTTTTGCTTATTAATTCTACCTTTATGGCTCAGCAGAATGCATACAAGATTTTTTAGAATGTATTATTTTAATATTTTAATATTTTAATATTTGACATGCAGGATTTACATCCTGCATGTGCTATGTACGCGGTGATGCGTTAAGCTTTTTGTCGTAGATATGCATATTATTCAGCTCTTGCACATCATTGTTTACATTCTATATTTATATGCACACATTTTTAGCAGTTCGCACCGTTCCTTCCATGCATACATTTCAAGTAATGACGGTATGCATTGGACTTTTGATGTTATTTTGTAAATATGTTTTTTTCCTATCAATTCTGCCCTTATGGCTTAGCAGAATGCATAAATATTTTTAGAACGTATTTTTTGGAACGTATATTTTAAAATTTGACATGCAGGATTCACATCCTGCTTATGCTATGTATGCGGTGATGTAATTTCCGCTAAAACACAGCGACATGGATTTACTTATTTTAACAAGGTGAGATACCTAAACTTACGAACTGTTAATTAGTTTTTAATTAGTTTAATTAGTTTTCAAACCTGTATATAAATGTTTGTGATTTGTTCTTACTTTGTCTGATGAAGCGGTGGGGTACACCGCGAAAGCGCTTACCACATTAAAAGAATTTTTATCGTAACATTGAACCGCATGGTTTATCATACTACTCAGAAGGAAAGTAACTGTTTGTGATAGAGTATTTTGGATCTACAAGATCGTTTTACACTGAAGGAGCTTTTACCGTAATACAGAACCGCATGGATTGCTACAGCATTTCGTAAGACAGTAACTGTTTGTTAAAGAGCATTTTGGAATCACAAGAGTGCTACAGTGCGTTACAGGAAAGTAACCGTTTACTTAAAAGTACTTTAATATAATCAGACTGTGTTTTGAGCCTATGGACTTGATCCATTAGCGTTTCAGTGACTGTTTGACATTTGGCATATTCGCATTGCATGATTTATATACTTGGGAAGCACTTTTGAATTGCAGTCGACTGCTTGATTTGTCTTTTGCCAGTCGGATTCAAACAACAAGTACTAGTTATTATCACACTACCACTGTACATTCGTAGCTCTGGGTTGGGTTGTGTTCATTTCTATATATATATATATATATATATATATATATATATATATATATATCTATATATATATATATATTTTTTTTTTTTTTAAACACAAGTTTTTAGAAACAAAATATATTTTATATATTGTTTGTTTATTCACTTGGTTTGATATAATTGTTGGAAGTTTAGGGATGAGGTTCATAGGTTCATAGGTTCATAGGTTCATACTAGGCTATCTGCCCTAGGGCATTTATAAGCCTAGCCAGAATATGTTTGGCTTTCGCCACCCATTTTAAATTAATTTTGCTATGCCCTTTTTCGAGGTTAGTATACTGTGCCTCTGTCTAACAGTGACACAGAAGTGATACCCGGGGTAAACCTACGATCTCCCATCCACTCATCAAGATTCCTCTTGAAAAGAGTCAATGAGGGACTCTGCCTAACCTGGACTGGGATTTTATTCCAGAGTGAAGGGAGCCTCTGGGTTATGAATCTGTCCCTCCAGCATGTCCTATTTATTTCAGTGCTGAGGTTCAAGTCTCGTCGGCGTGTAGCTCGATGGGATTTGGATTTTTGAGGTGCAACATGTCCCTTAATTCGGTGGACATGGCCTTATCGTCAGGCACAGGTCACCTCTGAGCAGGCGGTATGCCACTGAGTAGAGCTGGAGTTTCTTTAACCGGGCAGCATATGGCATCTGTTTGAGCCCTTTGATCCTCTTGGTGAGGTACTTTGGGGTCTTTCCAGTTGCTGCAGGTGTTTGGTAAGGTACATCCCAAAAGGGGCATTGTACTCAATTATGGGCCTGATGAGGGATGAGTAAAGAGGCACGATGACCTCCCTAATCTAGATGTGAATCCTTCATGATTAGGTGGGCTATATAAAATGTTTTTCTAACCACTTTGGCCACGTGGTTGTCAAATGAGAGATTGCTATCAACTTGGGTCCCCAGGTCCCTAATTACTTCTTCTGTACTTAATGGATTACCACCTATGTGGTAATTTGTGGGCACTTTGTTTTGCCAAAAGGGATGACTATACACCTTTTGGCATTTAGCTTGAGGCCATGGCTCTGGCACCAGTTGTCTGTTTCTATGAGGCCCTTTTGGAGGATGCTTGTGTCGGCTGGAGAGTCGATTATGGCGCCCAGTTTGCAGTCATCTGCAAACTTGGTCAGCCACAGTCCTTCCGTGTTGGCCTGTACCTCCGAGAAATATATACCAAACAAGAGAGGTCCCAGGGCTGAGCCTTGTGGGACGCCACTTGTAACTGGTTTGGAGTCTGACATGGCTCCAGCAATTCTAACCATGTGGGTTCTGTCCTTGAGCCAGTTTGCAACCCATCTAGTGACATAGGGGTTTATATTTAAACTGGTGAGCTTATCTATAATGCCCGAGTGGGGTACTGTATCAAGGCTTTTATGAGGTCCAGATAGGCTGTGTGGACCACCTTCCATTCGTCAATGGCCTTGGTGACTGTTTCAAAGAAGTCAACCAGGTTTAAGAGGCAGGATCTGCCCTTAACAAAGCCAAACTGGGTAGGATCCAGTGTCTGTAGGTCCCCAATATCTTTATTTATGAGGTCCATGATGATCCTTTCCATAGCTTTGCAGACCAAGCTAGTCAGGCTTATGGGGCGATAGTTTCCAGGGTCCGTTGAGGCACCACCTTTGTGGAGAGGGACCACTGTTGCTGTCGCCACTCTTTGGGTACATATCCTGTAGTAAGGCTGAGATTGAACAGTAGTTTTATGTTTGGGTTTAGCTCTTCTTGGAGTTCATGTAGGGCGCAGCCTGGGATACCGTCTGGTCCCATTGATGCTGTGTTTTTGCTTTGAGAGGGCGGCTCCCACCTGAGCATCTGAGATGTCAGGGGGGCAGCACTCTGCTGGGATAGATATTTGCCCTTTTGGTGGGGAGGGGGGGGGGAGAAGTTTGCGCTGAACCTGTCAGCTAGGATGTTGGCAATGTCTGTGGGATCAGTGTATTTTTTGTCATTTTGGATTAATTCTGAGCATATTTGGGAATTCCCACCCAGGTTCCTAAGAGATTTGCTAATCCTCTGTGTAAGACTAAATAAGTCTTACTCAGAAACTGCAGCCTAAGAGGATGACGTCAGCGTGCCATGCATATTCATGAGGACGCGCTGACTCAACTCTAAGGCTAACACGGAGCATGCACGAGTGCAGGCGGCATGTTAGACTGCTGGGTAGTCCAAATATCCATGCCCCTGCACATGCCTAAACTGCAAATATCAACTGAAATGAGCGAGTCCGCTCAAATGTGTACATACCCAACACTTCACTCCCCCACATTCTAAATCCCTGTACAATTCTAAAATGTAAAACTTTCCTTTTTTTTTTTATTATTCCCGATATAGCTGCCCATATATGCATGTGTTTGCACGGGTTTGCCCATTGCTTAGCCACAGTTAGCAGTTTAGAGATCAAAGAGGATAAAATGAAACTTATATGCAAATTAAGCCAAATAGCAATAGCGTAGTGGTAGAGCCTTCGCACAAAGAGGAGGCATTCCCACCACTCCCCTTTCGATTTTCTGCAGGAAACTGGTATAGAAAAATAATTCCTGACATTTGTCATTTAAATTTTACTAAAAAGCATTGAAATGGCCTATGTAGTAGTGAACAATATTTTATATATATATATATAAGAAGGTGAACCGGTTATGCATATTGATGAATGCATAAGTAACATATCTTAAGCAATGTGAAGCACTGCTAAGCAAAGTTTACCAGTATTAAGCACATTTAAGTATAAATGCTCATAGCTTAGCACTGCTTTAACTAGCGGAATGGTTTTGTGCGGAGCTGCGCATCGTGCCAACTAGCGCAAACAAAACATGTTTGTGCATAGCTGTGCACCGTGCTAACTAGCACAATGTTGAGCAACGTTGGGCAAAGTTGAGCAAAGTCGGCTAAACACAGTCACACCCCCTAGCCAGTCTGGCCAGTAGTAAAATAGAAAGCAATGCCAGGCCTCGAACCTGGGATACTGTACACCATAATCACAGTATTGAACCAGTAAGCCATGACAGCTTTTGATATACATGCACTGTCAACACACATATACATATTAATGAAAGTTTACCCAGTGCTAAGCAGGTGTGCTTTCAGCTGAGAATTTTCAAAACTGGCCAATCACAAATAAGTGCTGGAAATGAGGCACATTTAAGCTCCATAGGTGGGAATACTTGCCATAACTGGTTACAGCTCTCATCTGCAGGCAGCATGGCTGGTGTTGGAGAGGGCTCTTGCTTCCAAGTGCAACGGTGGGGCATTGAGGAGTCAAAAGTGATGGTTTGGCTCCTCATCCATAATCATGATGCCAGACTTCGGCAGGGCCAGTTCCAGGGCACTGAATACAAATCGGAAGCCTGGAACCATCTCGCACATGATCTCACCAGTGCCACAGGCATCCCTCAGACTGGTGAGCAGGTCAGACACCACTACTCAGACCTGAAGAGATGCAAGGATGACCGACCGAACCAGTGGATACAGGAGGCCCGTGGGATGGAAAATGCCCCACTACTGAGTAGGTAGCCATGGAATGAATTATGTAAAAATTACTATCGTAGTCTATATTATGGATAGATATGTCTCAATATCACTTCATTTACTTCACAGCTGCAGGTGTCCGTGCTGCAAATCAGGAAGTCTATGCAGATAGGCTGCTAAGGCTGCACTACCAGGCAGGTTAGTAATTCTTCTGCATGTATTGTTATATAAAATAAGTGAGAGAGCCTGAAATAAAGTGTTGTAGCCCAATAATAAAGGTATAATAGGACTTGAATAACATCTCTGCATGTACTATTATAAAAAATAAGTGAGAGATCCTGAAAAAGAGTGTTGTAACCCATTAATAAAGGTATAATACGTCTTGAATGAGTCTTCTGCATGCACTGATATATCAAATAAATGAGAGAGCCTCTAGAAAAGCGTGTAATGTAATTAATAAAGGTATAATTCCTGGAGTGTGTCCATGTCACTTTCTTCAAAATGTTGTTGTACTCTTGCATTGTAGAAATAGTACTGTTGTATTAAGTGCTATCAACCCACACTTGAGCAGGCCCACAGAAAGTGGATGAAGGGAGTGCCAGTAGCTGTTAAGCATATATACAGTCCTCAACTGTTGGTTCATGGCTGGCATGTATAGGTAAATCTGACACATGAGTAGCTTGTTATTGTGTTCCCCAGAAATGTCAGTGTGCTGCTAGAAATGTAGGGGGCTGTTAAAATATAACTGATAATGTCGCCTGAACACATCCAGATATGTAGATATATAAATATAAATAAAATATATAAATACATAGCAGTAACATCTGCATCCTGGAAAGTTTGTATGTTAGATACAGGTCAGGTTTATAAGGAACTAGCAAAACCCATTTCACAATTTAACCGACATTGCCTAGCATAATAAGACATGTAGGGGATATATACCTGCAGTCAATAGGAATGTAGTGTAAACTATAAGTACATATAAGTTGTTAATGGAGGTATCTTTTTACACCCTACTGTATGTGCATAAACAATGCAATTCCACACCTCAATGGGTATGTCTAATCTCAAAACATTTGTTGGGACATATGTCCTATTGGTTTATAAATATCTGCATTCACTTTAATGCATGTGCCCTGTTCAAATACCACAATCGTGGTGGCCTGTTGCCACCAATCAATCCTGCATGCTGTTGGAATGTCCACTGTTGTTCTATGTATGCATGTGTTATGATTGCTGTTCAACTGTTGGAACTCTGGTGTGTTGGGTTAATGGGAATATTACTGCATGCTGTTACAACTAATTTGGAATGCTTTTGGCTATTACTAACCCATATTGTCATTAAATCCTCCTAAACATAGAACGTATGGGAAGGCTGGTCCCAGTGGACCCACCTGTCCCACCTCAGCTGGCGATGGCACCTGGCACCAGCAGGTCCTGTGCCCAGCCCGGGACCTCCTCCTCCATTGGCCCTGTGCCACCTTCGGGTGGAAGCGCTGCAGGGGATGGAGCTCATCCCCCCCATGCAAACATGGCTGGAGGAGGGCCACCTATCACCCTCCGAATGGTCCGGGCTGTGGTGTGTAGGGAGATCGAGCATTCAGTCGCTGATTCTCTACGCCAGCTCAAGGCAAGAGTGGCACAACTCACAGGTGAGCCTGCCCCTCCTATGCAGCCCCCCAGCACAGCCACTCCCTGGGCTGTGAAGGTGCAGTGGTGACTGCCCTTGGGTGGGGATCTCAGTTCCACTGTTGCCATCTGTGGACTCATGGGCTTGCGAATTCCAAACATCCTTCCCCGTCAATGGTGTTCATCCTCCCCATGTGTCATATTCCACCCTTGTATGCATCTTGTTTGTCTTGTCTGTTTACCTCCCCAACCTACCTCCCAAAATATACCTACTTCCCCTACCCCACATTCCACTCTCACCTGAAAAAAAAATGGGCAATCTGCTCCCACAAAAAAATTATGTCCCATACATAGCTGCCCATTTTGCACACATGTCCACTGGACACATAAACTGAAATTTAATTGGCAGTACAACATACTTCGTTGTCCTCACCCCTCTCTCAGGGGTGGAAGATTTCAAATTTCCCTCCAAATTACTAGTATATGCACAGCTGTTGCTGTTAAAGAAGTGGGCAGCTATGGACCTTCCCTACACCTGTCCTGCACATCCCTAGCTGTTTTCCCAATTGTCTTTCCCTCTTTGTGCCCCTTTTTCGCCACTGTCCTATCTCCCCATTTTTTTTCTTTCAAAGAAATGAGTGTGGGGGTTAGTGGGTGTAAGCACTTTTAAGCAGTAGTTAGCGGGTTTACGTGAGTGTAAGCTTAGCGAAGTATTGCTAAGCGTAGCGCAAACCCATGCAAACCCGCTTATAACTGCTTAAAAGTGCCTTATTCACCCTGCACTTGTTCTGCTCAGCAGCAAAATAAAACACCACTGTCAGTCTCGAACCCTGTACCTTGTACACACTAGACTGCATGAAATACCACCTAGCTACAGTAGATACACTGCAGGTTGTTGCTGAAATATATATATCATGCATCAGAATGAGTGAATGTAAAGGAAAGATAGAAATGCCATAACACAAAACCTGTTCTGTGGAACTTTACCAGCAGTTGTTGTCGAATTGCATTACATGACTGTGATAACAGAACTAGCCATTTTAGCAGTAAATAATGTTACAGCAGCACTTTACAACCCCCACACAGTATCATAGCAGTACAATCCCCACCCAAATGTACAAAATACCTGTGTGTTCAAGGTCCAGCAAGGATGTAGGTAGGCATACTCAGTACTGGAATTGTCCAGTTTTCATGAGCATCCTGTGCTAATGTCAACAAAAAAAAAACACAAACTGTGCAGAAGTGAGTACATTAATATCTACAGTATAGCAGTTCACAAACAGTTCATGTGTCAAATGAAAACATCTCAATAACTACATATGTATGGCAGTTAATTGTATAAGTAGAAAAGAAACTACATACTCCCATGTATCTTGTGTTAGCATTTGTAGGGGTGAGTACAATTCTACACTGAAAACTGTGTACTGGAAGTGGCAACATTCAGGTCTGAGCACAACATTCAAATCACTGGCTACACCCCTAGCATCAGATACAAGAAGTATACCAAACTTCTGACTTACACAATGGTGTCCACAGCAAACAAGCATGGTCCCCACTTTGGAAAGCTGAAAGGGCTACGCCCACCTGACTTAGCAATTTATAGCATTGGGTTGCTATGACAGTGGGTACTGCAAGTACCACACAGCAGGTTGCATGCAATTGCCAAATGGTGGCCAACAAGTGGTGCAGAGGCCATTACATGCACATGTGCAAATACCTATAAAAGCAGGCTGTACTTGCTGTCCACACATGCAATAATTTCATTGCAGGTACTGAGAGAGAGAGCGAGAGAGACACAGACAACAGCAACAGAAAAAAAAAACAAAAGATGTAAAAGAAAATATATTGAAAAAAAGATTAAAAAAATATATTGAAAAATAAAAAAATGTATTGAAAAAAAATAAGATATATAAAAAAAATTACAAAACACACGGAACTGACTAATACAAACACATACAAAGGAAAGGAATGTAACAGATATGTATTTACTGGCATGTAGTAAATGTTTTTGAAGAGTACTCTACATAGTTTGAATCATCCATATGTGGCAGCAGTACTTATCTATGCACAGATGCCCTGCATAACTACTGCCATGGAGAATGCAGTGTGTAGCTGTGTGCAGTGGGATATGACTGTGACACATATGTAGTTCAGCATTAAATGTTAAACATCTGATCCATGTTATCTGTGTTCTGTACAGTAGTGTGTACAATATCTGTTTGGGGGAGTAGTGCATACAGTTATATAAACGTGGATGTGACAGAGTAACAAATGCATGATAGTCATATTAACGTGTAGCTTAGCATTGGCAACAGCTGTACCAGGCTAGTATGCTAATCTAGCATTTGCAGCTATATATACACCCTCTAATATTACTGTGTGCTCACATGTGACACCTGTTCATGTTGCAGCAAGGCCCAACAGGTCAGCTATGAGATACACAGACTTACAACAGTGTGGTCCTTGTGTGTGTATGGCACACACATACGGAGAGATCTGTCTGTGTCAGATATATTAGCATCTGTACATGTGCATAGAGCAAGGGACATACTGCAACTGTTTGTGAAAGGTGGACATATATATGTTGTTGAAGGTTGTTATGTGCATATTTCTATGTAGGTTGTAGTGTGTGGTAAAGAAGACAGCATACAGTGCTGGTATATGACATGTGGTGGTTAAATGCTGTGGGTATGATTTGTCAGGTTTGCAGTGTTGCAGCCAGTGAGGTCTGCTAAAGCTGAGAAGACCTTCAATGCATTCCGCACAGTACTGTGCAATATTATGACATAACTGTATACCTCACAACCTTCGCATAATTGATATTCCCACCATGAAAGTTGGACTGTATATATGCCTATATGTATATCTATATGTACACCAATGGATGTTTATATGTATGTGTGTGTGTATATATATATATATATATATATATATATATATATATAGAGAGAGAGAGGGTCATATTTACTGCAACAGATGCCTGGTGACAAAGCCATGGACTCAAGCTCAATGTTGACACTGCATTGGCCTCCCTTCTTGCAAAAACTCTGTACCCTTTAACTACCACATAGGTGGTAGTCTACTTAACACCGAAGGTGTGATAAGAGACCATGGGACACAGGTGGACAGTAGTCTCCCCTTTGATAATCACAGTGCCACACTAGTCATGTAATCTGTCTACGTGGCACACGTCATCACAAAAGGTGTGTCATCCAGAGGAAATATAGGTCAGTGTTCCCTTCTACTCAACACACATAAAACCCATTATAGAGTACAATGCCCCATGTCGTATGTACCTCACTAAACATCTACAGCAACTGGAAAGGACACAGACATACCTCACAAAGAGTTATACCAGCCTCAAACAGATGCCCTATGCAGACCGTCTCACAAAACCACAGCTAGACTGTGTTTCATACCACCTACCCAGAGGTGACCTCTGCCTAACATACAAAGCTATGTCAAACCCAGAGCTGTTGGACATGCTCCACGTAAACAGATCACAATCCCAATGAGCTACATGCTTTAGGGACCTAAACCTTGTCACCTCAATAAACAGCACATGCTGGAGGGATAGATTTCTATCTCAGAGACATCTCATACTCTGGAACAAACCACCTATCAATAGCAAACAAAGCTCCTAATTAGCAGTCATCATAAATAATCCTGATGATTGTATGGGAGATAGGAACTACACCCCGGGAATCACCTCTGTGGCGCTGCTTGACAGGGCCACATGAAATGAAATTACCTGTGTGTCAAAGGCCAGGGTAGCGTATGGCTAGACATCTATAGGCCCTGGGGCCAATAGCCTATTACCTACCTATGAACCGATACACACCCACATGTACTTGTTGCAATAATTGCTATGTGAGGTTGACTGAGTATGATGGTGAATGTGTTGGTGAATGTGTCAGAGTTCTGCATATGTGTGATAGCTAAGTGGGAAACTGTTTCTGTCATGGTATTATGTGTCCTAGCTGTGATCCCAGCAAAATATGTGTATGCTATTGCTAGGCAGAAAAAGCAGTGTACGATATGGTCTGACGTAGTCCCTTGGTGTCGACTGGGGTGCCCCATTGTAGGCTACAGCAGTACATGTATGCTTATTGCATGTTACTGCTGGTGAATCCAACTCCTGTATGAACTGTAGTACTACCTGAAGCTGTATGCCTAAACAGCACAGTATGGTGTATGTCCACATTTCTTGGAACCACTGTTTTGTGTGTTCCCTGTAGTCCTCACAGATTGCATACCTCAGGCATAAGGTTTTGTAATTACTGACATATAGTACTGTATGGTACACAGGTAAAGGTCATCTGGGTTGCCATACATTTGTGTCTGGTATGTATGTCTGATGTGTGTGTGGGTATGCCTGTACCATGGCCTCGGTCATATGTGTGTTACAGGATATAATTGCGTATCTATCAGCATGTATAGTCTAGTACAGCAGTATGCCACCTATATTAATGAATGTGCACATATGTTAGGCAAGGGTTTGCCATCAACGACTAGTGTGGTATACTGGTAATACTGTAACTGTACTTTACAACCATTGCAATGGATTACATGTTTCTTTTTGCATTAGCTTGATATACACCTCCTATGGCTAGGTGGTGCATTGTGTCACATACAGTGTGCCATGTACTGTTGTATAGTCTTACATACTGGTTTATCTTTGTTGCTGTCCAAATCATGGTTTGATATACAGAGTGTGCCAGGCACTGTCAGGCAGTTGTGGGTTGAGCACTGATATGTGGTATTGAAAGTGTGTATCCTCTGACAGCCAATAGGTTGCTATATATGGCAGTTAACTGATATCTGTACTTTAGAATGTTAAGTGTGCCACATGACTTGCTCACACATATTGTTTCATTGTCTTCCAGGGTCATAGCCCACCATCGTAATCCCTCATATAGCCCCGCAGAGGAGGAACAGATTACAACCAGCTTGGTTCAGCACTTCGCTCTGCTGTTCTGAAGAACCAGCCAGGACCAGCATGAGCAGACTGCACTGTGGCATGATCTTGTCCGTAGGGTAAATGACACAGGCATGCATAACCAGACATATGAGCAGGTACGCCATCACTGCAGTGGTTTAATTAGACATGTCCGGCAGCATGCGACTGATATCTGTAGACAACAGCTTGCCACAAATGGTGGGGTAGCAATCCATCCCTCCCTCACCAGAGTGGAGGAGCTGCTCCTGAGCCAGGTGGCTCCTGGCTAACAACAACTAACATGTATCATCATGGAGGCTGGAGCCACCCAGCAAGTTGACATGGAGCGTGCAGGTATCATGCATTAGCTGTAGACTACTGTTACCTCTATTGGTAGATCATGCTTATGTGTGATGTGTACTGTGTAGTTAGAAGATGTGATGCCTAGTGTTCTGCAATACTAATAATTAGGAATATAATTTGCAGGCCTGTGACTGTCAACCGTTGTACTACTGTAAGATTGCAAACACACAGTAGCAATGCCACAGTTGTTGCCACTGACAAAATGTCTCATATCCTTGTAGGTCCCTCTGGTGTGACAGCAAGGCAGCAGACCCATGCTGGTGAGTGTGTTCTACATTTAATATTGCTAATTAAATGTGCATGTCATAGGTGAGGTGTAGGCCATGTACACGTTACACACCTGCGCATAATGCATGCTGTGCATGTTTGCTGTGAGACTATGCACATTTCAGTAATGTGAGTAGCTGCCTCAAGCACATGCAATACACAGAGCATCCCACACAATTGTGGCAACACTGTAGTGGACATTGGATAGGCAGAGTCGATACACATGCACATAACATACACAATTGTGTCATACGCAGTACATGTTAACATGCTACACATGGTGTATTCAATCACCCACTGTAAGGTACACTCCAGTATCCCAAATGTCATCTACACAGCACACATAATATACTTGAGGGGTAGAGGCCTCTCATGTGGTTGCGCAACACTCTTCAACACATAACACATTCATGTTAGGCAATGCCCCCTATTGGGCCCCTTACAAACCCATGTAACAATTGGCTGTGAAATGGTGAATGTAGCCATGGTACTGCAGTTCAGGTACAGCATGCTATGTGCCAGTCTGACACACATTAGTAGCCTTGAGTGACCACATGATGCTGCATGATGATGGCTCATGGTACTACACCCCATCCAGTTTCAGTGACCACAGTACTACACATAACATTAATTGCTATGCACCTCAATGTTGTGTGTGTGCAAACATATGCATCTATACACGATATGCATAGCAATCACCATCTGTACAAAGTGACACACATATGTCTTGTAATGCTATTGAGTGTATAGGGCACATGCCACACATTGTGTATGTGTGATGTTTAATGTTGCAGTTGTGTTGTAGCATGCCATGTCATGGCTGGCACTGGCATGTCCACAATATGTCCTACACTCACCATAACCACTGTACAATGGCTATGTTGAGCAATGGGATTCTATCAGGTATACATGCACCACACATCCTGTGTATATACATAGCATGCATGTACTAACCTGTGTCCACAATTATCTGCTAAAGACACAGACGCTCTAATCAAAAATGGATATTTATGTGGCACACAGATACACATCCAGCCATGGTATGTATACCTGTGAGTGATGGTGCACAGGACATTGCAGAGATTTTAATACTTGCACAGCAATGTTGTGTCCAAGTACACATTGCGTTCCACGGTGAGTCCAATCACTGAACAACAACACACATGCATCAAAGCCATGTATGCTGTTATTAGCAAGGGCTGTCTACACTCGCACTGCATGCTGTTGAGCAACACACGTCCTGCATGCTGACAAGTGTGATATAAATGTTTGGGTTGTGATACTGTACCCCACCATCACCCGCTATTGAGTATGTTCTGAATTGCTGGTGGTGTGTGTGTGTGTGTGTGTGTGTGTGTGTGTGTGTGTGTGTGTGTGTGTGTTTTAGTGAGGAGTGTATTTGTGTGCATGTGTTCATGTTTTCATGTGTGCATGTGTTCATGTGTGCATATGTGCATGTGTGCATGTGTTCATGTGTGCATGTGTGCATGTGTGCATGTGTTCATGTGTTCACGTGTACATGTGTGCATGTGTGCATGTGTACAAGTGTTCATGTGTTCATGTGTTCATGTGTGCATGTGTGACGACATCATGTACAGGTTGTAAAGTGTGTTTCCTGTCTTCCTCTTACAGATGCTGAGTTTGGGTTGGTTCCCTGCAGCAGGGAAACTGATGTCCCTGAGCAAAATAGTGATAATGATGATAGGTGTGCTGAGGCACAGGCATGTTTGCCAGGGTCTGTCATTGGGCCACCAATCGACAGTACACAAGTGTCCACCCCATCCATGCACACAGTCATACTGCCAATACATCCATCACCAATGCCCTTAGCTGAGGGACAGCATACAGTCGGCATTGGCCAGGACAGTGTGGTATCTATGGCACATGCATCCAGACACAGCAACCATACCCAGATGTCTGGAAGGGTACCAGATAGGCAGATGTCCAGGGGGTTCTCGTCAGAGCACTGCTGCTCATCATGCCACTGGCAGACATGCCACAGGTGTTACAACCTTATGCATGTTCCAGACTGTCATGGAGGCACAGGCACGTATGGAACGGTACACCAGACAGGGACTAAGGGCACAGAGGGCACATAACACCACCGTAATTGACAGTATCTGTGACCTAGCAGGTGCCATCCATAATTACACTGAGGTCACTGACAGATGTTGTGGTGAGACATTAGATGTCCTCCGCAATGTCATGTCCATGTGTCAGGACAGTGCGGGACATTTGAGTCGTCAACATGGACATATGCCAGCAACATCAGCAGCTGGCAGTCACTGCAATGTCCCTCAAGTCACAGCTGCTCCCGTAGTGCCAGTACCAGCTCCAGAAATGTTGGGGGTGGGCTGTCTATAGAACATCCTAGAAGACCATGTGCACGTGGCTCTGGACAGTCCCAGCAGGGACCTGGGTCCAGTGTATACCCATCTACCTCTGGAGATAGTACCCAGTCTGGCTTAATACCGGATAGTGTCAGTAGCACCCCTGACAGGCACAGGTACTGTATCCCTGGCCACAGATGGTGATCTGTAAAGCCTGGCTGGTACAGTCTGTGGTTGTACCAAAAATACCCATATATGGCAGCCACATGGTGGAACTGTGTGCATGCAAACACACACACACACATAAACCAGACACCTAGGGTTAACACATACCCGCACACATTACATCAACATTGGCCCATAGCAGTACTCTTGGCCCTCACACAGACACACACACACATGCATGTCAATTGTATGGCTCACTGTAGGCCTCTGGCAAACCAACAACACACCCTGTGCATATGATGAAGCCTGTGCCACCTCCTGTCATCTGTAACATTGATGCAGGAACAGGTTACCATGGTGCTGATGCACAGGGTGGCTTTATAGCAGTATAGCAATGTTAGCATTTTGACAGCAGTAGAGTGTAATGATATGCTTGAAGGTGTAGCTGAGCAGGCATGATGCATTAAAGCTATGATTGTCAATGTAGTATTGTTTACACCAGGGTTAGTTCCAATAGTGTATTGTCCACCCACGTGCCACTTGGCTGATGTGTGTAGTATTGGCAGCATGTGTTAGAGAGTGGACAGTATGTGTGGGATTTGTGTAGCACAGATTTGCAGGTGTACATTTGTGAACATGGTGGAGGTGCACTGTCTGCATGTACGTGCATAGTGGACACATGGGCAGGGTGACATGCCCTGTATTACACAGTAACACTCCATAGTTTCTATTGGTGGCCAGTATGCATTGTACTAAACACATTTCGGAACTTGACTACACATGTGTGTATGCCATGGTTTGACACTGTACTGTGGGTGATACTGTTACTATCTGTCATTGTTTTGCATTCTGGTAGTATACATAACTTCAACAGCCTGACCATAACCAATCGTTAGATGATGTCTTGACAACTGACACACAGATGTAGGACGCACAGTAACATTTGGATCCTTCAGGTACTATACTATGCCAGTAACCAGTGGTATTCACCTGCACCCATTACTGAGACCACTCCTGTTTGGCATATAGCTCTCTTAGGTACAAGCAATCACAGTAGGGATATGTCGGTCCACGTCTGGTAATGCATACTGTGGTCTATAATGCATTCTCCAGATGACACACACATCCTCCACAAGGATATCATACAGACAGATACCGCTTGTCAAACCCATGCTGTAAAGCTGTAAGCCAACCAAAGCATAGTCATCCACCTTTACGGAACATAGTATCCCCACAGCACCACATAGGTAGTAGCCACCAACATGAAGAACAGGTACCGATGTGTACATGCAACCAAGTGTTACATCATCTCTCCTTTGATAATCACATTTCCAAAGGTATTTTAAAATCCCTCGGTAGATCACATAAGCAATAAGGGGTCTGCATGCATATCCACAAAGGTTGTTGTGCACCTATAATGAATAGCCACCATTGACAGACTTTGCTGCGTTTAAACAGGCCTGACATATACCTTGGCCGTAAACCCTCACTCACACAATTCAGTAGAAACCGTAATGAGTGTCTGTGACACGGATGACCTAGGTCTGGAAAGCAGCAGCACACTCTGGTAAAGATGACAGATGTATTCTTGGAGAAAGCAGGGTTCCCACACATGCAATAATTGAGGTCACATGTACGTCTATGTATTTGCCACACAGCTACCTCACATGCAATGCACATACTGTTGTCATACTGATATGTCATACAGTAGTAAAAGCAAAACCCACAACATATTGACCAACAGTGTCACACAAACAGAGAACACACACTCACCTAGGGCAGGATTCAAAGCCCTACCTAACTACTTCATGATACTAGAGAAGTATGCATTAACACAACATGCTATACACATTACTGCAAGTTCTTATTTCCACAGGTATATTTGTAGGATTGTGACATCATCAGACTTGACAAAGATTAGTATACCACTTTTAAGGTGTTTGAGTACTCTCCAAAAAGGTTGCTCCTCTCCAAGGAGATCAAACATAAACAGGCATATACACACACAGTGCAGGATTCAAACCACTACCTAGCTACTTCATGATACTAGAGGGGAACGCATTAACACGATGCACTGTACACATTACTGTGAGCTCTATTTTCCACAGGTATATTTGTAGGATGGTGACATCATCAGACTTGACAAAGGTTAGTATACCACTTTTATGGTGTTTCAGTACTCTCCAAAAAGGTTGCTCCTCTCCAAGGCAATCTCACAAAAACAGACACACACACTTGTCAAATGCAGGATTCAAACCCCTCCCTAATTGGTTTATGATACTACAGAAATACACATTTTCACGACGCGCTATACACATTGCTGTGAGTTCTCTTTTCCACAGGTATATTTGTAGGATGGTGACATCATGAGACCTGACAAAGATTAGTATACCACTTTTAAGGTGTTTGAGTACTCTCCAAAAAGGTTGCTCATCTCCAAGAGGATCACACACAAACAAATTCGTCAAGTGCAGGATTCAAACCCCTACCTAACTAGTTTATGATACTACAAGAGTACACATTTACACAATGCACATTACTGCGAGTTCTCTTTTCCACAGGTATATTTGTAGGATGGTGACATCATCAGACCTGACAAAGATTAGTATATCACCTTTAGGGTATATGAGCACTTTCCACAAAGGTTGTTCCTCTCTAAGGAGATCACACACAAACAGACACACACACATACTAATCAAGTGCAGGATTCAAACCCCTACTTCACTGATTTATGATATTACATAAGTACGCATTTACACAATGTGCTAAACACATCACTGTGAATTTTCTTTTCCACAGGTATATTTGTAGCATGGTGACATCATCAGACCTGACAAAGATTAGTATACCACTTTTAAGGTGTTTGAGTACTCTCCAAAAAGGTTGCTCTTTTCCAAGGAGATCACATACAAACTTGTCAAGTGCAGGATTTAAACCCTTACCTAACTGGTTTATGATACTATAAGAGTATGCATTTATACGATGTGCTATACACATTGCTGTGAATATTTTTTTCCACAGGTATATTTGTAGGATGGTGACATCATCAGACCTGACAAAGACTAGTATACCACTTTTAAGGTGTTTGAGTACTCTCCAAAAAGGTTGCTTTTCTCCAAGGAGATCATACACAAACAGACACACACTTATCAAGTGCAGAATTCAAACCACTACCTAACTGGTTTATGACACCACAGGAGTACACATTTACACAACACGCTCGATACATTCCACAGGTATATTTGTAGGCTAGTGACATCATCGGACTTGACAAAGATTAGTATACCCCTTTTAAGATGTTTCACTACTCTCCAAAAAGGTTGCTCCTCTCCAAGCAGATCAGACACAAACAGACACACGCATGTCAAATGCAGGATTCAAACCCCTACCTAACTGGTTTTGAATACTACAGGTGTACGCATTTACACAATGTGCTGCACACATTACTGTGAGCTCTATTTTCCACAGGTATATTTGTAGGATGGTGACATCATCAGACTAGACAAAGTGGGTTACATTAGGTGGGCTACATAAAAGGAATGTCTAAACACTTTGGCCATGTGATCATCAAAGGAGAGTTTACTATCTACCTGTGTCCCCAGGGCCATAATGACTTTCTCCGTACGTACTGGAGTACCACCTATGTGGTAATTTGTTTGCACTTTGTTTTAGCTAAAGGTAATGACTATGCATTCTTTGGCATTCTGCTTGAGGGCATTGTTTTGACACCAGGTATCTGTCTCTGTAAGCCCCTTCTGGAGGATGTGTGTGTCAGCCGTAGAGTCGATTATGGACCACAGTTAGCAGTCATCTGCAAACCTGTTCAGCCATACTCCTCCAATGCTTGCCTGTACCTCTGAGCAGTGTCTACTGAACAGGTGAGGTCCCAGGACCAAGACCTGTGGGATGCCATTTGTGACTGGCTTAGAGTTGGACATAGCACCCACAACTCTGAACATGTGTGTTTGATATGTGAGCCACTTGGCCACCCATCCTGTGACATAGCTGTTAAAGTTCAAGCTGGTAAGTGTGACCATGATGACAGAGTGGGGAATGGTGTAGAAAGTCCTTATTGAGGTCCAGGTGGGCTGTGTGGACTACTTTCACCTCCATCTATGTCCTTGGTAACTGTTTGAAATAAGTCAACTATGTTTAGGAGGCAGGATATGCCTTTAACAAGGGGAGGTTGTGTAGACTCCAGTGTCTGGAGGTCTCCAATGTGTCTGTTTATGAGTTCCATGACAATTTGCTCAATAGCTTTGTAGACCAGGCTGAGTAGACATATAGGGCAATGGTTTCCAGGTTCTGTTGTGGCACCCCCTTTGTGGAGCTGGATGACTGTTAGTGTATGCCATTCATTGGGTACATAACCTGTGGTACGATTGAGTCTGGACAGTGAATGTAGGTGAGGGTGTAGTTCCTTTTGGGCCTAGTGTAAGACATAGCCTGGGACACCATCCAGTCCAAATGATGCTGTGTTCTTAGCTTTGGAGAGGGCTGTCTTTACCTGCATGTCCATGAAGTCTGGAGCTCTGCATCCTTCTGTGATGGACCTTTTGGGGGTGATGGGGGAAGTTTACACTGAACTTGTTCCCCGGGATGTGGGCAATGAAAGTTGGTTCAGTGTATTTCTTGCATTTCTCAGTAGATGACAGCATATTTGAAAGTTGACACCTACATGTCTGGTATAGCAACCGAAGGCTTTGTGGTTGTTATTCTTACATTCCTTGGCAATTTGTCTTTAGAAACTGTCCTTGGATTATTTTATGAGCGATCATTGTTTCTTCCTAATAATGATCAGTGATGCCTTTCCTTTAGTGAAGTTGGCTCTAGCATGTGTTAGTTTCCTCCTTCTGTTGTCTAGCTTATTTATGGGCAATGACCACCAGATTGTTTTGTTATTTTTAGAGGAGTGCATCTTGGTTTTATTTGTGATGTCTTGATCCATGCATCCCTGTAGCTGCTCATAGGATGCACTTGTAAATGATTCGGCAGATTGTATACCATTATCCTATAGCAAGAGGGCTTTGGAACTTTCCACTTTGGTCTTGGGAAGTGTGCAGTTTGCTTTTGAATATGTCTTCACAGTGGTTTCATTGACTGAGTGGGGGGGGGGTGGTATGAGGATGTCCAGTGTGATTACTTTATGATCTGGTATTACCAGCGAGGGGTTTATCTCTGTTGTGGAACACTGGTACCCCATGTTGGTGATGATCATGTCCAGTATGTTGTCACCTCTAGTGGGCGTGTTGACTAGCTGGTCCAGGATGTTAGAGTTTTTAAACTCTAGGAAACATTGGGCAAAGGACATTGTACATGAGTAATTCTCCCACTCAATGTGTGGGTAGTTGTAATCTCCTCATATAATGGTGTTTGAAAGGACCTTTATATTTCCACTGCTCTCGGGAATACTGAGTGAGGTTCCTGAGACAAGGTAGGTGATCTGTAGCAGGCTACAATCTGATGAGCAGCTTTGCCCAATGTTAGTTGCACTTGCATGGTCTCCAAGGCCTCATGCTGTGCCACTAACCTGAAGGTGTGGGTATCCATAAGGTAAATGGGTACACCCCTTCCTTTTGTATTTCACTCGTGGTTTTGGGTCCGAAGGTCAGAGGGATTGTGAGTATTTTACGTGGAGCATGTCCAACAGCTCTGTGTTTGACATAGCTTTGTATGTGAGGCAGTGAACACCTCTGAGTAGGCAATATGCAAGGGAGTACGGATGGAGCATTTTGAGATGGTCTGTGTATGGCATGTATTTCAGGCTGCTAATGCTCTTTGTGAGGTATTGCTGCAGGCTTTCCAGTTGGTGTAGTTGTCTTGTGAGGTACATAGCAAAAGTGGAGTTGTACTCTATTATAGTTCTAGTGAGTGATGAGTAGAGGGGAACAATGTCCTCTTATATTCTGCATGAGACACATTTTGTGATGAGGTATGCCACATAGGAGGGTTTCCTGACTACTGTGGGGATGTGATTATCACAGTTGTGTCCACTGTCCAACTCTGACCCAAGGTCTTTTGTCACACTTTCAGTGTTAAGTATACTACCGCCTATGTTGTAGTTCTTGGCTACAGAGTTTTTAACAAAGGGGATGACAATGCACCTTTTGGCACTGAGCCAGAGCCCATGGCTTTGACAACAGCCATCTGTCTCAGTGAGGCACTTTTGTAGGATGTCCACATCTTTAGTGTTTACAATTATGGCTCCAATCTGCAGTCCTCTAGAAACTTCAGTAGCCACAGACCTTCCATGTTAAAGTTTACTTCAGGGAAGTAGATACTAAACAGGACAAGACACAGGACTGGACCCTGTGGAACTGCACTCGTCACTGGTCCAAAGTCATACTTGGAGTCTGCTACTTTCACAGTGTGTGTTCTGTCAGTAAGCCTGTTGGCAACCCATCTGGTGACATAGCAATTTATACCTAGTTTAGTGGGTTTATCTATATTTCCAGAGTGTGGGGTGGTGTTGTAAGCCGTGCCAGGATCTACATAGGCTGTGCCAACCACCTTACCCTTGTCTACGGTTCTGGTGACTGCTTCAATGTCATCTATCAGGTTTAGAAGACATGATCTACATTTTACAAACCCAACATTGTTGTGGTCCAGGGTTTGGGGATTACCAATGTAATTTTTTATAAGTTGTATGATGATACATTCCATGGCCTTGAAGAGCGGGCTCATCAGGCTAATGGGGCACTAGTTCCTGGGGTCCATGGTGTCTACACCCTTGTGTAGTGGGATAACCATCACTGTGCACCATTCAGCAGGCACAAAGCATGAGGTGAGGCAATGACTGCACATGGTACGTCAGTGTGGTACCTGTTCATTCTGTGGTTTGTGTAGAACACAGCCTGGGAAGTTATCTGGTCCCATGGCTGCTGTGATACTGGCTTTGGAGAGTGTTTTTACCTGTGCAGCCGTGATAACAGCAACTTTGCAGTCTTCCATTATAGAGATGTGCTCTTTCATGGGTGAGAGGGGGGTAAAGTTAACACTGATCCTATCTACCAGGATGTTGGCAATATCAGTTGAGTCTGTATATTTAGTGCCATTGAGCTGTAACTCAGAACAGATCTGAGTGTAGCCATGACATGGATCTGTCTGTTGGGCAGAGATCTCCTGAGTAGACAGTATGCAGCAGAGTACAGATTGAGTTACATTCAGTCTTGTTGCATGGGGCAACTGATTCAGGCCAGTAATCCTCTTGTTAGGGTACTTCAGTGGTCTTTCTGGCTGCTGAACATGCCTAGTCAGATTCATCGCAGGTGTGTTGTGGTACTCTCAGATGGGTCTGATGACTGATGATTAGTGGGAACTTCCTTTGACCTACATGCACAGACCTTGGCAGTTTGTGTGAACACATAGAATGATTTTCTGAGAACTTTGTGAATGTGTTTCTGGAAGTAGGGACGACTATCCACATTTGTCCATAGAGCCCTTATTATCACCTCCGTATTTAGCATAAGTGTGTGAGCATGCCCAGTACGACCTTTCAGTATGTTGTTGCCTGACATTTGCTTCGTTTATTTGTGTGTGAGCATGCCCAGTATGACCTTTCAATGTGATGCTGAATGAAATCCACTACATTTGTTGGAGTGTGTGAGCACGCCCTGTATAGACATTTGTACTATATGTGTATGGAAAATCAAGTTGTATTTTTACAGCAGGGCTCACCTTTGTGTCATAGATCAACAGGAATCATGCTGTGTCTGCAGGGCTTCCATGAGACACTTTGCATAGACTTATCAACATTTCTACATACAGGGGGGACAGCTATTCTTTGTACATTTCTACCCGGGGCACATCTGATTGTTACTGTGGGTGTGCATTGGATGAGGGGTTCACCTGACACTTATACACATTTGTTATGCCTGCACTGCTATGTACAGTACACCATTTCAGTCTGTACTGTTGCCTATCATATTGGCTTTAGGCATACTACTGTGCTACACATCTTAGCATCCAATGTCACGTATATTAGATTGCGACTTCATAGCCTACAAAACCGTCTGGCCTGATGTTCTCTGTCTGCATAGGCCTGTGGGGGAGGTTACCCCATACCTCTCAACCTGGAAACATCAAAAATCTGGACAAGGCCCATGAAGAATAGATACAAATCTGTATGCTGATTAACATCTAATTTGCATACATAGTTATGTAACCCCACCACTCCAATGTATTTGTGGAATACCAACTTTCGAATGCAAATTGAAGAACAGACAACCAAAACATGGCACCAGAGTCCCCCTGCAGCCATTCCAGTGTCCTGTTACCTGGCTATTTTGCCCCATTTACCATAAACACTAATGTATGCATACATACTGCTTTACTTCTACAATGATTTGAATTTTATTTTTACATTTTACAGCACAACAATGCAGAAACACTAAAAGACATCATCTGGTAAACAAAGCAATACTGTCTCACAATGAAAATAGGCTTCACATTGAACTTTGCCCTTGAAACTCACATTCATTGAAACAGCATTGAAACCCACACCACATCCAAAGAAAATGTATCTGGCCAGTGGTGGATAAAGATTACCTTTGGGTTGTTTTCAAATCATTGGCCCCTTGCACACAAAACAAGAAACATACATGTGTTCTTTTCTTTATACACCTTCCTGACTCTATTAAATTATATTCCTTGTGCAATACAACACACATGTTAGAGCGCATTTTAAATTTATTGTTTGAACATTTTACCAGTAATCTGTACTGTAGGCAATGAAACAAAACACATGGACCAGTAATGACAAAACTGCACAATTCAGAACTTTTCCATCATAAAAGTTTGCTTCCACACCCACACTATAAATAGAATGACAGTAGTGTAAGCCTTAGGCATTTTGCACAGCGTCTCGCACTTATTTTCAATTTCATTTTTTTTTTTTGGGGGGGGGGGTCAAAAACCAGGGACACATTTTAAACATTGCTTGTATAATTTTGTAAAGTTGCTAGAATAAAATGTTGTGCTACCATCATGCATTTCACTGGCAGATTTTGAACCCAGTACTCTATGCACTACAGTCAGAACAACATACCACTATCCCAAATCAGCAGCTGCCTAAAAATAGGAAGACTGAAACTTAATAGCCATCATTTAGTGAATTCATTTCTCACTTCTCAACATGGCTCTTACCCTCAACACAAAAAAACATGGACAAACAACAAAGCCAAAAGGGGAATACAAATTCAGTTCTCACTCACCATATCTCTGAACTGTTAGCACAAAAACAATAATAGGGGACTACAAATTGTGTGCTCACTTCTTATCATAGCTCTAAACTCTTAGCACAATAAAAAAACTTGTTCTTACTTCTCATCATAGCTCTCTCAACTCTTAGTACAAAAAAAAATCTAGACAAAGCTCAGAACATAACTTTCAACTGTTAAACAATCTTCTCACTTCTCATCATAGCTCTCAGCTCACTCAGAAATGGTGGTGGCTAGGGATAGTAGGCTCTTTTTACCCTGTACTAAAGGTACAGGGTTTGAACCTGAATACCTCTAGCCACCAAGTGTATTATATGGGGGAATTTCACAGACACACACTCTCTGGTTCCTTACCCTCCCCGTTTCAGCTTCTGTTCAGTTGCTGCCATTAATCCCTGTTTCGCTTGGCGAACTGCTGACAACAGTCAGGATTGTATATGTTCCTAATACAATCTGAATAATAGAGAACAAAACTAAATGTACTGTGTAAGTCTTGTGGGAAGTGTAAAAAATGATACATTACAGCCTGCTGTTGAGGGTCATTAGTCATTATGCTTGAGGAATGAATGTCATGTCTATATTCCTGCTACTTCCTTATGCTTGACAAATGAGAGTTATGTCTGTATTCCTGCTGCTAACTTATACTTGAGGAATGAAAGTCATGTCTGTATAACTGCTGCTAAGTTAATTGGCTTCATATTGGATGTAGGTCTTTGCCAAACATTTATCTTGTCTTCCCTTTTCTTTGTGATTTCCTGGGATATGATATCAAGGTTTAGACAATGTCAAGAATGTATTTAGTTTGGGGCTGTGAGACTGACAACTAAGTCCCATGTAAATAATACTGTTCCACTAGTTCTAAATGTCTGTGATCTACAACATACACTAAAGTGATTCATTCCTGAATGCAAAATAATTACAATGGAAATCAACACTTTAAAATGAGACATCATGATTCCTTCTGGGGGTGGGGTGGAGACAGCTATCTGCTGGTGAGAAGAAGTAACTACCTCAAGCAGAAGAGTTTGTGTCTTGAGATCTTGTCAGTGACTAAAAACTGAAAGATTGAAATCAGTAAGCAACCCATTCATGAGATGGTAAACTGCAAGTATAGTACTGGAATGTGGTGTTGAAGAACAAGCTTAATTATTGGACAATATTCTCACTTTAACAATTAGTTTCCTGTCCTGATTTATGGTCTTGGTCTTTGAGAAGAACGCAAAAATGAGATTTCCTGTGGATAATGGGAAGTGAAATAATGCCAAATGTGCCAGACACAAATTTTTTTCAAAATATGCAATGAACTAAAAGCTTGTTAAATCAATAATAATTTAATTTGACAACAGTGCATAAAATGTACGTTATGACTTTATTTTTGGTCCATATGAGGTTGTAGTGCAATCACTGTTGTGTTATAGTGATAACAGGATATAAAGCATGCTATATGTATATGTTATGCAGTAGAAATGTCTTAGTGCAAAGACTGATATGCTATAGAAACAACAGCACAGAATTCACCTTAGGCGTATCAGCTTCTGTTCAGTTACTTGCTGCCATTAATCCCTGTTTCACTCAGCGAACTGCTGATTAATCCCGGCTCGCCTGCCATTAATCCCCGACTGTTTCAGCTTCTGTTCAGTTGCTGCCATGCTGCTATTAATCCGATTCCCTGTTTCGCTCAGTGAACTGCTGATTAATCCCGGCTCGCCGTTTCAGCGCAATTCCCGCCATTTTACAACATAAATCAGCCAGCCGGAAATGATGATGTTAGCTCCTTGAGCTCAATTCCGACAGACTGGTAGCCTGATGGAGCTGACGTCATTGCACACGTGATGACGTCAGCTCCGACAGTGCGGAAATTTTAAAAAAGCAAAGAAAAATCGGAAATGAAGGGGTGCCACTCAGGAATCGTGGCACCCCTTCATTTGGACCCCAATATTCGGTAAAAACCAAGTAATTTGGAACGGTTGGGAGGTCTGGGTTACCCATATGCCTCTTTAGGGCCATATTACAACATTTCTTTGTGTTTGCATTAGTGTACAATTGTCCTGCTGTGTCAGTCCCACTGAAATGCTATCATGGCTTAGTGGTTCAGTACTGTGACTATCGTGCACAGTATTCTGAGCTCGAGCCCTATCACTGCTTTTAATTTTCATACTGGGCAAACCAGACTGCTAAAGGGACAGTAAAGCTAATATGAGCATGTTTACCTGACTTTGCTCAACTTTGCCTGACCTTGCCCAACATTGCTCATTGTTGCCTGACATTGCGCTAGTTAGCATGGGCAATTTTGTTTACATATACTAAATATTGGTAAAAGCTGCTTAGCACTGCTTTATATTGCTTAAAACATGGCAATCATGCCTCAGGTGGTGCTGCAGGGTTGCTTATGCCGGATGCACATACTACACTCCCTATACATGTTTGGACACAGGTAGTGTCAAGTTAGGCATCCCTTTTATTTTATGTGCAAGTTAGAGAGAGGTATAATTTCCAGGGTTCCTACTGAGCCAATGTATGTGCTATGCGTTGCCTCTTTGCCAAGGCCAAGGCATACTGGGCACGCCTCCTTCTGCCTACTGGGGCAGGCTCAGGTTGTTCCTCCTCCGAGTACATTTCTGCAAATAACATTTTTACTCGGACAGGTTAGTGTTTCCTGGATTGCAAATTTACCTCATTTGCATAGCTTTCAGCAGCAAATGAGGTAATTTGCATAACATAACACTGTCTGTGCAAGGGCAGTTTTAGGAGCTCTCATGCACCCCCCTGCCGGCTGTTTCTGGATCGCTCGGCAAACGTATTGGCTGTCTGGAGTCTTACTCTACTCTTAGACTTTGTGCAAGCCTTCATGAATCCGGCCCTAGGTTTTTTAACTAATTTTCTAACTAATTGTTTTTTAGTATGTTATACCTTTAAGTTAATTAATAGGGTTGTGATGTCATAATTTAAATATTATTTAAACTGGTGAACTGTTGTATTCTATGTCTGATGAAGTTGATGCACTGTTTGTCAATGATAGCGCTAACATAAATTTTGTCTTTGGAGATTACCTCTGCATTTGGTGTTTTTTATCAATGCTCTGTTGTTTTTATTTTTACAAATATCAATGGCTGCATAGATGCTGCTGTACTTACCAGAAGTAAGCCCAAGACTAGCCCCAGAAAAAAAACACCCTGGTGGCATCCTGAATTATACAGGATATACAATTAAAGGCACATAAATATGGCAAAAATCAAGAAGGGTAATTCCCAAAACGATAAATACCCTCTCATCAAATTAAATAGGCAACTTGTTCTTCTTTCAGCTTTTCCCAGTTAGGGGTTGCCACAGTGGAACTCCAGTCTGCTAATGATTGGCAGTAGATTTTTACGGTGTCGAGGTGCCAGCTCGATGCCCAGCCTTCAATGAAGGCACGCCCATTCACACATGTCTTTCGAACGCCACTGCAACTAAGAAGGCTAATTAGGTCAAACAAAGACATTTTATGATAGCCTCCCATGTCATTGATAACCCTAGCCTTCTTCATCTATGTCAAAAACCTCAAGGGTAGCACACAGCAATGTGCTGAACTGTTGGACAATGGTGCCATATTTACTGAACCTGGCGATATAGTAAACTCGTTAACAGGCAAATTCACTTCCAACTTTATCCTTCTCACCCCCAACCATCCCTCAAAAAAATGCCCTCAAACATAATCCCTGCAACTATAATGAGGAAGCATATACTGCCTGCACTCGCTAAAGCCAAGAACACAATAGACCCCTATAACATTGCAGGATGCCTCCTGAACAGTCCAAAATATAATTTATCATGATCCCCTGGAGTCAGTATTTAACTATAGTCTTAGAAAAGGTTTTGTACCTCATGAATGGGAGACTGCAAGGGTCATCCCCCTTCATAAGGGTGGACCTTCATCAGATCTTGGAAGCTACAGACCATTAGGCTGACTAGTCTTATTTGCAAAACTATGGAGTGAATTATCATGAAAATTAACAACAAGGACATGGGAGAACTCGAGACACTGGATCCATCCCAGTTTGGCTTTGTCAAATGAAGGTCATGGTTACTGAACCTGATGGGCTTCTTTGAAAAGGTCACTAAGACAATGGATGAGGGGAAAATGGTGTATTTTGTATATCTAGAGCTGGCTAAAACATTTGATACAATACCCCATTCGGGTATTTTCAGCAAACATATGGAACAAGGTATAAACCCTTTAAAATATGCTGAATAGCTAGCTGCCTCACAGATAAAACTCAAGAAGTTAGGATTCATCAGGCCACTTCCACAAAGAAGCTGATCATTAGTTGAGACCCTCAAAACTCTGGGCTGGGCCCTTTCCACTTTGGCATCTAGTTGTTGGATGTCAAAGCCAATATCAAAGGTCTCTGGCTGACCAGGTTTGCAGATGATTGCAAACCAGGAGCAGTCACTGAATGCTACCAAGACAAAAACACCCTTCAGGAAGGTTTAACATAGACAACTGCTTGGTGCTGAAGCCATGGCTTAAAACTCAATGCCAAGAAGTGCATTATAGTTTTTTTGGGGAGTTGGCAACCCAATGTCATCAATAAAACATCTCTAAAAGTTGACACCATAGTCAGGGATCTGGAAACTCATGTTGATAATAGCCTAGTCTTACACCAACATTTCTCCAAGGTAGCAAGAAAAAAATCCTTCCATGTTGCTCAGCTTATAAGTAAGGGAATGGCATTAGGTGCAGGGAAGTTATCATACCACTGTACTCATTCCTCATCATAACCATCATAGAGTATAATGCCACCTTCAGTATGAACCTGACTAGACACATGGAGCAACTGGAATGTACACAATGGCTCCTTACAAAAAGAATAGAGGGACTAGCTCCAATTTCCTAAGATAATTAACTGAAAGCTCTGTTTCATTACTCAATATCATACAGACTTCAGAGAGGTTATCCTTGCCTGATGTACAAGGCATCCTGGACCCTATTTTAATAAACGTTTTGTATAGCCACAAAACAACATCAGAACTTTTAAATCTAAAGTCCTAAATTTTGCTTGTGCCATAAATAGGACATGTTGTAGGGGATATGTTTCTCGGAGAATTCCTGTTCTCTGGAACAGGTTCTCCTTCCATGTGAAGCAGAGTTCCTCCCTAATCCTATTTAAGTGCAATTTAGAACAATAGATTGGTAATTACCCCTGGTCTGGTGCCTAGCTCTCTGATTGACAATGGCAGTCAGTAAATCTCCCCCTATATAAATCATATTTGTGGGTCACACTTGACTTGCACAGCTAGGCTTATAAGGGCTCTAGTGGTTGTTAGCCTAGTATATGCCTGTGAACCTATGAACAAAATAGGAGGCTGCCAATACGTACTGAGGGTACTGTTAAGTATTAATAAAAAAAATGTAATTTAAAAAAGAAATGTCAAGTAATGAATCCTGTTTTCTGTTATTAACTGATTTCATTATTATATGCAATTGCAAGAATATTTATATAGAATGATAGAAAGACTAAAGTGTTTTCTGTGCAGTATATAACTACAGGAATATTTATATACAGCAGCATTGTAGTCAAATCCATGTCAGGCAGAAATTTCAAATGTATTAGTATTTCTTTGGTTAAAGCAGCATATCTCTTTAGTCTCAGTAAACTTCAAATGTAAAAACCACCAACACTTGATAGCAGTGCACTGACTGTTCCAATGCAAGCATAAGCATCTCCCAGACATTTTGTTTTAGTTGAATAAGGAGTCAATACAAATCAGATTCACTGCTGATAAAGATTGCAGCAATGTATAGCATTATGTGTGAATTTATTGTAACATGTAGAAAAGCCAGTGTAGCAAATCCCCCTTTATGTCCTTCAATTCAGCTGTTTCAAAGTATATGCTCGAATGACATCAGAGACCTTGCTAGGAAAAAATCTTGCACCATACCACATAACCTTACTCAGAAGGAAACCTCCTTACTTAATAGTATATCTAACAACAAAACCATCCGGGTCATGAAACCGGACAAGGGAGAAGGATTAGTGGTTATGGACCAAGAGAGACACTCTGCCAGTATGTTAAGTCACTTATTGGGGGAAGGGTACCAGCAGGTTTCCCGGAATGAACTCAATATTGTATACAGTCATGTTGATATGGTCATCATGGATTTACTTTTGAACAACCAAATTTCAGAAGTAGAATTCAACTACTGTATGCAAAAGCACCCAAAGATTCCCACTATTTTCGGGATCCCTAAGATCAACAAGAATATCTCGCACCCACCCTTAAGACCAATTGTGGATGCAAAAGGATCAAAGACTCTCCCAATAGCTAAGTTCTTAGACATACAGTTAAAGAACTGTTTAAGTTCTTTTTCACATATCATCAGGGACTGCTGGGATTGTCTCAAAAAAATAAAACAAGAATACTTTGGCAATGACATTATTTTTTCCACTATAGATGTGAAGGATTTATTTAATGTAATACCTCACACAGAAGGAGTGGATATGTTTTATGATTTTCTATGTCAGCATACCAATTTTTCACATACCAAAATTTTGACTCTGAGAACTTTGCTGGAACTTGTTTTGGAGAATAGTTTTATAATCTATGAGGGTGAATTGTTCAAACAGAGTACAGGTGTGGCTATGGGTGCAGCCTGTGCCCCAGTTTTTGCGAACATAGTACTGACTCAGTGGGAACTTTCCATAGTTTTTCCATCTACAGGGATGTCATGGTGTAAGTTTTATGGATGTTACTTTAATGACATCCTGATTTTATGGAAAGGTAACTACGACCAGTTGGATGAATTTTTGTTGTTCCTCAATTCTAGCACTACATTTCTGGAATTTACTATGGAAACTCGTGTTGATTCCATCAGTTACCTGGACATCAGGATTAGCAAGGATTATACCTCTGCACAATTTTACTCTACCGTATATTGAAAACCAACCTATTCGAACTCCCTTCATTATGAGAGTGGGCATCCTGTACATCAGAAACACTCCCTGGTTAAGGGGCAGGGAGTGAGGTTGGCCCGTATGACTAGCAGGATCAATGATTTTTATGCAGAAAGGGAAGTTTTATTGAATATGTTGGTACAAAGAGGTTATCCTGAGCAATTTGTGTTACCTCTTCTTGATGAAGTGACTAGGAAGAGACTTGAGGGACATTTTTATCCCTTACTAGGGATTGACATCTCCAGATTGTGTGCTCCTTTGGAGAGCAGGGATTCATGCTCTGGTCGTTTTCACCATGGTTTTATATTAACTTACACCCCTCAGTTCCCACTGATTCGGGACATCGTCTACAAGAACTGGTTTATTTTGGCAGGAGACAATGCCATAAGAGAGAGAGTAGGGGAAGCCCATGTGGTAGTGTACAGAAAGGACACCAGTGTTAAAAATATCTTAGAGAGGAGGAAAGGTGTCAATACAGCTGGAGCATTAGGGAGAATGTCCAAATGCAAGCAGTGTACTCACTGCAAGTATATTTTGGAAGGTGACAGTGTTTTTCTTAATGGATATGGACGGGTGAAATTTCAGTATAAGTACAACTGTAGCAGTAAGAACATCATATATGTTGGTATTTGTCAGAAGTGTGCCTGTTTTTTATATAGGCAAGACCGAAAATGCCTTTCGTACACATATTTACCAGCATTTATATGACATTAGGAAAATGAACATAAAAAATTCACTGGCCAAGCACATCAATACCCACCCAGGTCACAATTTTAAATTCACAGTTCTTGAACAGCTGACTATGGATGAGAGAGGAGGTCCTATGGATTACTGGCTTCAATACAAAGAACTGTTATGGCAATTAAGGGTCAACGCCAATATTTTTCCAGGGTTGAATGAAATGGTTTCAATAACCAGCTTTTTGAGGTTAAAAGCTGATTTTTTCATCTAATTTTTTTATCTAATTGTTGATTTATCCTCTATTTTTTGATTTTTTATTCAATTGTTCACTTTATGACTTTTGTCAAAATGCTAAGTTTAAAGTACATGTTGAATCACGTTTTGTAGTTAGTTTGTTTTTATCTTGCATGTATAATTGTGGAGCAAATAGGGATTCTGTACCTTTAAATGCCTATGGTGTTTTTTACAAATTGGTTTGGAATGTGTTTGTAATGAGTATTTAAGGAGTGGGGTGGAGACATTCTGTTTTTTCTGAAGAAGTCAACTGTAATCTGTGACGAAAGCACTTAAGAATAAATTGCATCCTTGTTTCTTGTAACACCAGCCTGCTTTGTGATTTCTCAGTGTGAATTTATTGTCTGTATTTCTTCTTTGTCTTGCCTCACCCTTTATCTAACTTTTTTTATTTTTAATTATTCATTACTTTGTCCTTATTTATTTCTATTCTCTTCCATTTCTGCTCATTTTTTTCTACAGATCCAGACTCTTAAGGAGCAACCTAGCTCTGTGTTTATCCCAGGTGTTACAGAAAATTCACCCTCTGCCCATCCAGGGATGTCCATTCAAGATCAGGTAGTGGCAATGGTGCTGTAGGCACCCTGGCATGTGACAGCCTGTCAAGTCTCACTGAATGTGGGCTTCTGAACAAAGTTGAGAATGTGATGGAGCAGGTTTCATAGTTTCATAGTTTCATAGTATAGTACTAGGCTATCTGCCCTGGGGCATTTGTAAGCCTAGCCATAGTGATGTGGCATTTGCCACCCCATGAAATGGTACAAAAATGTACAGAATAAATTTAGAATACTGTGTCTAGTAGTGACACAATGAAGGTCCCCTTATATAATACAATTAGTTTACTGTACCTCTGTCTAGCAGTGACACAGATGTGACCCCTGGGGTAAACTTACGATCTCCCATCCACTCATCAAGATTTCTCTTGAAGAGAGTCAGTGAGGGGCTCTGCCTAATGCGAACTGGGATCTTGTTCCAAAGCATGGGAAGCCTCTAGGTTATGAATCTATCCCTCCAGCATGCCCTATTCATACTTGTGCCGAGGTTTAAGTCTTTAGCTCTCGTGGTCCTGATGGACTTGGATTTTTTGAGGTGGAGCATGTCCATCAGATCCTGATTGGACATGGCCTTGTACGTCAGGCAGAGATCACCTCTGAGCAGGCGGTATGATACTGAATAGAGCTGAAGTTTCTTTAGTCTGGCAGAATAAGACATATGTTGGAGACCCTTGATCCTCTTGGTGAGGTACTTTTGTGGTCTCTCCAGCTGTTGCAAATGCCGGGTGAGGTACATACCAAATGGGGCATTGTACTCAATCATGGGTCTGATGAGGGAGGAATATAGGGGTACAATGACATCCTTGGATCTGGATGTGAATCCCTTCATGATGAGGTGTGCAAGGTAGAAGGTTTTTCTAACATCAAATGAGAGGTCGCTGTCGACTTGGGTCCCTAGGTCTCTGATTACTTTTTCAGTACTCAGTGGGTTGCTGTCTATGTGATAATCTGTGGGTACTTTGTTTTTCCCAAAGGGGATGACTATACATTTTTTGGCGTTTAGTTTAAGGCCATGACTCCGGCACCAGTTGTCCGTTTCTGTGAGGCCTTTTTGTAGGATGTGTGTGTCTGCTGGTGTATCAACTATGACGCCTAGTTTGCAGTCATCTGCGAACTTTGTCAGCCACAGCCCTCCCATGTTTGCTTTAACATCTGAGAAATAAATGCCAAACAAGAGGGGTCCCAGGACAGATCCCTGTGGGACACCACCTGTGACTGGCTTTGAGTCTGACATTGCTCCAGCGATTTTAACTTTATGGGTTCTGTCCTTTAGCCAGTATGCAACCCATCTAGTGACATAAGGGTTTACATTTAAGCTGTTGAGCTTATCTATGATGCCTGAGTGGGGTATTGTGTCGAAGGCCTTAGCCAAGTCCAGGTATGCTGTATGGACTGCTTTGCCCTCGTCAATGGCTCTAGTGACTGTTTCGAAAATGTCAACCAGGTTTAAAAGGCAGGATCTGCCTTTACAAAGCCGAACTGGGTGGGGTCAAGTATCTGTAGGTCCCCTATGTCTCTGTTTATGAGTTCCATAATGATTCTTTCCATAGCTTTGCAGACCAGGCTGGTTAAGCTTATGGGGCGGTAGTTTCCAGGGTCTGTAGAGGCACCCCCCCTTGTGGAGTGGGACCACTGTTGCTGTACGCCAGTGTTCAGGTACATATCCCGAAGTAAGGCTAAGGTTAAATAGCATTTTTATGTGTGGGTTTAGCTCCTCTTGGAGTTCACGTAACACGCAACCCGGGATACCGTCAGGTCCCATTGATGCTGTGTTTTTTGCTTTGTTTAGGGTGGTTCTCACTTGGACATCTGAGATAACAGGGAGATTACATTCAGTTGGGGTAAGTATTTCTTCTTTTGGGGGTGAAGGAGGGGAGAAATTTGCACTGAACCTCTCAGCCAGAATGTTGGCAATATCTGTGGGTTCAGTGTATTTTTTATTGTTGTGAACCAACTCTGAGCAATCTGAGGGTTTCCACCCAGGTTTCTAACATAGCTGAAGAAGGCTGTGTAGCAGGTAGTGGACAGATGCCTTCAGCCAGTCCAGGATTCTCTTCAGCAGGTTGAAGACTTGCTGCCTTTGTTAGCACCAACTACTGTGTTACCACAGGACCCTGCTCTCTCACCATTGAGGGTCCTCCACTGCAATGACATCAGACAGTAGAAATGTTTGAGGTCCTGTGGGCCAGGGGATTTTTGGTGGGTGGAACTCCTCTTCACACTCCCTCCTTCCCTTATCCTCTTTCCTACACCATTTTATATACTTCTCATCCAAACGTGTTTCTCATATTAAAAAACAAAAAAAAAAAACAACTTTGAAAAGATACGCGGGGTGTCTATCCACTGACAAGAACATTGTACTCCTCCTCTCCCAAGTCCTCCATATGACTTTCTTGATGTTTTCCTTGTGTGTTCCCTTCTTTGTTATGCCTTCCCTTTTCTCAGTCTTTACTAGCTCCCCCTTTCCATTTGTTAAAGCAACCATCAAGGTGTCCACATAAGGATACCCCTATATAAAACATTTTAAATCCATTTATTTTTCTAAAATGTTTTCAATAAAAGTTGCACTGTCCGACACTTACCTTAAATCTTTCAGCCGTGACTGGGCATAGCTGGGTTCATCCTGAATATTCAAGTATGTATGAAATCATATGACGCCTCGGGTTTTCATGTAGTCCTTAAGTTCTAACTTCAGCTACTTTATGTTTTTACTGTGAGTGGACATGATTTTTAAAATGCCTGTGTAGTGACAGATAACCTCTATTGCAAGGATAAATCTACAGAGTATGAATACCACAAATTGTGTGTAATCTATTTAGTAATCCTTGCAATAGTTCAGTTGGTTAGGGAGATGCTTTCTTTCTTTATTTTATTTTTATTTATTTATTTTATTTATTTTACATTTTTGACCAGGATAGTCTGACTGGATACATGTCCATTTTCAGTGGAGGGGAAGTGTTTTCCAGAGGAAAGCAGATAAGAGGAGAGGAATGTTTTGGAAAAAGTATCTATACAACCAGCAGCTTCAATTTAAATTTCATTGGAGTTTAAGACTGTTTACAGGGGTATGAGTAGTGTTACAGGTTTTATTGACTTCTGACTTTTGTAGGCTCAGTTGAGGCATTTGGGGCAAATCAGGTGTTGCCCTTTCAGAATCTGTATAAATCAGCAAAGAAAGAAAGTGATATAGAACAGTTTATGTAGCAACCAGAGCTTATACACTTGATTTTCTTACTGAGGAAACATTGGGGTTTCTCAAGCTGCATCATATGCGTGGATAGGTGCATGATGAAGGAAAGCATTTCATTATTTAATCTGTGCTTCTTCACTAGTTGCATTCCTTAAGCCTGGAAAACAGCTACAGTAATGCCATTACACAAGTGTGACCAAGCTGTGACTCTGCAACTATAGACCTATTAGTCTTACTATCTTCATATGTAAAGTTATGGAGCATATTATCTAAGATCTCATTAATCCTAATATTGAAAATCTTTTAATCTTGTGCTGTCTTTAATTCAGATTTGTCAAAGGAAGCTTCTGCTTCTTTAACCTTATTAATTTCTTTCAAAACGTTACCAAAGCTGGGGATGGTGATAACACAGTACAAAAAATGTAGACATTATTGAAAAACTTGTAAATCTGGAAATAAGTCCCAATGTGTGAATACCTGACTGCTTGCATGACATAACCTATGTGGTTAGAGTCATAGGTGTCATGTCTGAAAGCAAGAAAGTTACCAGTGATACCACAGAACTCACTGTTGAGTCTTTCCTATTTGGCGTCTATTTCTCAGACCTTCAGGTCAACAGCACTGACCAGTAGTTCTCTATGTTTGCAGATGACTGTAAATTGAATGTTGTTATTCTTTCTTCCACTGACTTATAATTTCTTTAATATGAGTTATACCATGTAGTTCAGAAAGTTATCCATCTGGTTCATCTAACCTCCAAAGGCATTCCAACTAGAACCAGTATAGACTTAATTTTGCTTTACTCATATCTTATCAGACCCATTATTACATTTAGTTTACCTTTTTGCATGCATTTATCTAATCAAATTACACAAACTGACTGTCCTCAAAGATTTATAACTAAAAACATTAATGGCGTCAAAAATCTTAGTTGTAGGACAGACTGATAGTTCTCTCTCTGTGTGGTTGTTCTCTTACGGACTCCTCCCTGCAGACCGGTGTCTTGCCATTCTATTCATGAAAGATACAGCCTCTTTGACCTATTTTTTCACAGAACAAATTGAATGTCAAATAACTGGTGAAAGAAATTAAACCTTCAACAACAGATATAAAAAAAAAAAAAACATGTTGGCATGATAGTCATAGCCTGATGTATACCCCACCTCTGGAACAAACTTCCATTGCGTGGTAATCAAATTATCGTCCTTGCCACCATCAAGGTAAACCAAGATAATTGAATGGGTAGCCTTATATTGTCTACTGATCCATCTTCTCTTGTCATCCTTGAGTCTAGAGATAACTTTTGAATAGGGTTTTTAGAAAGGCCTGTAATGGTTTACAAGTAATAGTTACCTATAAACCTACATACCTAAGGGCCTAATAAAGGAGGAATAGAGAAGAATAATGTATTTGTACCTACAGGATATACCTTTATTGGTCAGCTCATCCAGGTAGAATGACAGTAATAGATATATGATGACTGAGTAGAGGTAGAGTACAATGTCAGTTGTAATGATACAGAAAAGATCAATGTTGTCTGTAAAAGCACCTAGGTCCCTGATAACTATGTCCATTTTGAGAGTGGATAATATTACTATAATAAGTGCATGGATTGCCGTGTCTACACTTTTTAGCATTTAGATGTAGACTAAACTGAACATTTTTGATATTTTATCTATGCAAAATGCAGAGCATGAGCAGTTAGTCAAATGGACAACCCATGCTCTTCAGCAGGTAATAAGTTGTCAAATATGAAAAACTTTGCTGGTACTGGCCAAAGAAAAGAATTTTAAATGGGCATTGCCCACAAGGACCACTTTCTTTAAGTTGGGCATTTGTATGTGTAGCCTGCAAAACTACATGTGTAAAATATTTATTGTAAGGACACACATTCTGCACTGTTGTTTCCTTTCCTAAAAACCATCTTGCGTCTCTGAGGAATAAACTGTGCTACCTCCCTGTTGGCTAATGAGCTTAACTGATGTTTATGAATAATGTTTATAATGACATTAGTCTTGCAACCAAAATGAGTATAAAAGCTAGTACAAAATCATTCTTAAGGAATGGTACTCTCTACCTGAATAGATATTCCCTTTTTATATGGTTTGATCTCAGAAGAAATTAAGGTTTGTGGGCATTTTGGATTTTGTTCTAATGATAAAACCACTGAAAATTGTCACATTTCACCAGTGGTGGCAAGTATTGGTGTAGATCATAATGGTGCTATATTTGTAAGGATCATGTTCAGCAAGTTTGAACCTCTGGTAAGAGAACCCACTATCTAGTGCATATTTTCCACTAATGGAATACTGGAAATGTGTTTATATTTATTTGTAGTAGCATCACTCTCCAAATCTATGGCTGGCTGGATAGTTGAAGTCCCACAGGATAACAATGTTTTGTTCAATGGTTGTGAACTCAAGCTTTTTTAACAAAGAAACAAGAAAACCAAAAAACTACTAAAAATCAAAAGAAAAACGAGTTGAATGGTAGGAGAAAGCTGAAATAAGCAAATACGAATAACGTAATGCTAAAGCAACTAAAAACTTTAATATGGCAAGCGCTTTCAGTGGTAAAAGTCTGAAGAAGGTGGAATATTTTTACCACTGAAAGCGCTTATCATATTAAAGTTTTTAGTTGCTTTAGCATTACGTTATTCGTATTTGCTTATTTCAGCTTTCTCCTACCATTCAACTCGTTTTTCTTTTAACTCAAGCTTTTTTAGATAAGCCTTATAAGTTGTGGGTGATATCAAAGTGGTTGCAGTATGTGATCTTATTGACAGTTGCAAGGATAAAGAGCAGATTAAGATACTAAGTTTATTCTATGAATCCATAAGTGATGGAATTTCAGAGGAATATGGAAACACCAACAGTGCTGACAGAGGTACCCAAAGTAGAGGGCCTGAATGAATGATAGGCATTGAAACCTGTTAGAGATGGTGCATTTTAACTGCACTGGAATAAGATGTCAGTGATAATGTAGATGCCTATGCTTTCTAGGGAGAGGATGAGGTCTGTGTAAATCAGTTACTTATTGAAGCTGCAAGTATTAAACAGTATTACTATAATAATGTCCTATAATCATTTTGCATGGTTGATAGAGTAAGCAGACTGACATTTATTAAAAACGGCAGTATGAAGGTGGAGAAAGCCTCGGTCAATATAAAAAAGCCCTGTCCTGAGATATGTAAGCCATCCCTGGCCAAATAGAGATGACTTTCAACTATTTATTTCCAGAAAAAAACCTATTGCACCCCCCCCCCCTCCCATTGATACCAGTAACTACACCAGTTGCCAATGTTAAACATCTTTTGTTTATATTTTGTTGCAATGTGGCATCATTCTTGGGAAGGTAAGATGCTGCTTAAGACTAGTTACATACTATTTTTGAATGTATATATAAAGAGCTCTATCATGTTTCTCTTCATAAAATCCAAAGATGTCAATATCAAGTCCACCCAGACATGGACAATAACCATGAGAAATGCATACGTGGATGACAGGGCATGAGTATCTTAATAACTATCAAATCCCGGAATCTGAGAGGTAGCTCATTGTCACCCTTTCTTGCTCTGCATGGTGAGTGGTGTATCTGTGTGGCTTATTATTGAGTCACCCATGACTAGAACATACTGCATCACCTATGACTAGAAGATTACTGTCTATAGTGACATCGGACAGATTGTCTAAAGGGCTTTAATATCACATTTTTTGTGGTGCCTCTTTACTTTGTTTTTCTTGGATAGAGCTGTATCAGCTGTTGATAAAGCTTCATTGTACTGCTGAGGTATTTGTGAAACCACTTTATGCTTTAGCAGACATTGAAGCTTAGGGAGGTATTTGATATGTACTTTGGCATAAAAAGATTTACAACTGCTAGATTGCCATACATCATGCAAAAGGGAATATTCTGGGAAATGGCCATCTCAGACATAGTATATGTAAGTTTTTTTTTTTTTGTTTGTTTGTTTTTTAGCCATTCTCCATGTTTTGGGACTCACTCTAACGTGTCCTGACATTTCAAATGGTTTCCAAATTTAAATCATGGGCAACTATTAAACAGACAGCAAATTATCTGATGAAAAGTATTCACAAACCTATTAAAATGCCTTCTCTCACAAAGAGCTGGTATAATGCAGCAGTTTAGACAAACAAATCAAAAATAAGTGATATCATTAGAAACATAAATAAATTCACTTTGCTTTGATGTGTCAAGGAATCATTTAGAAACAGGCCATGTCTGATAAAACAAAGAACCAGAGGTATACTGCTATGTACTCAGAGCGGCCCAAACACGCAGACCACAATAGCATGCACAGCAAGGCAACAATAAAAGTAATGACTGGGTGTCTAGCTATACATACTTGTAGCCCAGCTAAAACATCTCCTGTCACAAAGTATTGGTGTAATGCATAAGTACAATTAACCAAATAAACTAACAGCAAGTGCTGTTATTTGAAATAAAACATAAGACATAAATCTAATTCCATTTGATGTACCAAGGAACCAGTTGGAATGAGATCAAATCTGATTAGTAAACCAGAAACAGTATGTTGTATTGCATGCAGAGCAGACAAAGCAAAATAGAATCAGCATATATATGTAAGACCAGATGAAGTCACTTTAGAGCCCAGATCACTGAAGTCTTGTGACCACAAAAAAAAAAAAATCACATTGTGTAATTGTGTCAAGTAATCTGCACATAATCACATCATGTGATGTTACAAAAATATTCAAACTTACCACTATAACACAGTACTACTACAAGCCTTCAAGTCCCAAGTGTGTGTAGACTACTAACTCAAAGCCGGGCATTCAATTATCATGTAGTTTGTAGAGGCTGCTGCTTGTGCTCAAACTTTAGTATTTCAGGCAAACAACTGTCTCCTCTTACCCAAACACATTATTCAAATTTGAGTGAGGTATGTGAGACAGCTCTAAGGCTGGGTGAAAGGGGGATTTTATCATGAAGGAGAAGAGGTGGATTTTATGGTTAGGGAATGGGAAATGAGTTTTAGAGTTAGGTAGCGAGAGTGGAGTTTTTGGGTTAGGGAGCAATCAGAGAATTTCGGTTTCGGGGGGGAATGCAGTTTTAGGTTTAGAGAGAAACACTAGGAGTTGGAATTTTAGATTTGGGGGTGGGTATTTTAAGTTTAGAAAAGGGGGAGTGGAATTTTAGGGTTAGGAAATGAGAAATCAGGTTAGAAACTGGATGGGAGTTTTAGGGTTAAAGTTATGGCTTTAGTATGTCTATACACTTTAAGAGGGTTGGTTGTTTGGAGGGCTAATTAGTTAAGAAATATTGAGCTAGTGGGAGCTGGAACACTTGCCATTTTGACCAAGTATGTGGCAAGGTAATAGCATGCTAGCACTAGAAGTAGTCTGCTATTACTGACACAGCAAGACTACACCTGCACAGGTGCATGTGGTTATAAAATAAATGTCTATGGTTTTGCATTTGTATGTGAATGGCTTGTTATTGGAAGAAGTAACGAAAGATAGACAGACAGACAGACTGATAGATAACCCTATTTTTCACTATCAAGCAAAGTTAGAACCAACATTCCTGAGTCTGTGACTTTTTATGTAAGCATAAGCTTGAATTTACATAGTGAGTAATTATGGTGATTGTATACTATTCTCAAATGACCTCTGTTTTACTACAGAAACAAGAAGAACATGAATGTTTTTCAGTCTCTGAAAGCTATTGTTTTATGTATACTTGCATATATAGGGCTGTCAACCTCTTGCAGACTCTGCTAGGACATCTAACTTCTGCTTCCTAATAGTAGTTATTGTATATTTTATCCTTATAAAATATAGTTATTGTGAGCTTGGCATGCTAGATGAGAACTGCCATTCTTATATTTGCTATATCCATTGTCTTATCAGTCTCCTAACTTTTTTAAGCTTTAATAGTATTACAACACACCTGTGTTTGGAAAATTCAGTCATGGCTAGCCGTTTTAGAATTTATTTCTTCTGTACCTTAACATACATACATATCAAAGCATTCTGACAGATGTTCGATCTTATCATCCTCTGTTCCAGTATATACAAACATTACAGACTAGTCATTTGATATTTCCCAACCATTATTAAATCTCCTATTATACCATGATCCCCCCAAAACGTGCACGCTGATTGGCCAGCGTGCCCGTTGTAAATCGAGTTATACTAATGGAAAAAGGTCCGGTCGCCCAGACTTTTTTCCATTGGTATAACTCGATTTTTTAAAACACTGTCTCGCTATGTTAAATGGGTTTAACATAACGAGACAGCTTTAAAATAAGCAACGGAGATCTCCGTTGCTTATTTTAAAGCTGTCTCGCTATGTTAAACCCATTTAACATAGCGAGACAGTGTTTTAAAAAAGCAGCTTCAGACAGAGACATCACCATCACAGAAATGAAACAGAAGATTATCGATCTAGAGGCAAGAGCTAGACGCAACAACATATTAATCAGAGGCATACCGGAGAAATATGAACAGTCACAGCTTCCTGGAATTGCAAAATAAATCATTGACATTGTCCTGGAAAATAAAGATATATCTAAAACTATCACAATTGAGAGAATACACAGAGCACTAAGGAAAGCTCAAACATCTGAAACTCCCAGACAAGTTTATGCCAGAATTCTAAATGCCGAACATGCACAATCTATAATTGTAAATTGTAATTGTAAATGCCAAAAAAAACAAAAGCATCGCCTGGAATGGCTATAGAATTACAATAGCATAAGATTTGCCTCTTCCAATCAAGCAGTCAAGACAAGCCCTACCTCCCTTTTGTAGTTACTTGCTAAACAAAAGCATTAAATTTCAAATGAAATATCCGGCGACTCTCTCTTTCCAACATAATAGTGTCAATTATTCCGTAAAAACTGTCCAAGAAGCTAAATTAACATTTTCCAATGCGTTCAAAGAGGTACCTACCATTATAGCTTAAATTCAATTTTCCAGAAGAATCTTGACTATCGATGGTTGTTCTCCACAGATTACTACTCTATTCGCTGTAATAGTAAAGCCAGAAGCCAGGCCAAGGTGAAATTGTACTTATCATCTAAAAATTCCATCTTTGGGCCTAGACTACAAAGCAAGCATTCAGCCTTTGCCCTCTGACCCTACAAGTCACATCGAGGTTATGATATAGACATTAGTTCACAAAATAACAGCTCCGAAAATAAACTGACTAATTACAACCAAATGTGAAAAAAGGAGAAAAGGAAAGGGAAAAAGTAAAAGGGAAAAAGAAAAACACTGCTTGTCACCTGCTAAAGCTGTTGGATCATCCCAAAATCCACACTAAAAATCCAAATAATACAAGTCTAAATAATCTACCTTACGTATTAGCTTGATAAAATAACAATTATCTACTTCCTTTTGCTTTAAACACAATTAATATCCAAGTCAAGAACTGTAAAACCATCTCACTCAAGTAAAACATGCTCCTAAAACTAATCCGACGGATATAATATTTGCTAAAACTATCTTTGACACTAATCCTCACTTATTAAAGGGCATAACTTAACTTACAACTGAAACTTAATACAAAATGTCTCTAGATTAGAAAACAAAATTGGAATCATAAGGCAATTCAGCGAACTTTGTTCCCAGATGATGAAATACAGGCAGTATATACTTTAAACTTCTATCTGTAAAAGCGGAGACGCTAGCACGGTATCGACTCAATCCACAAAATAAAATGGAGAACTCGGCAAGACATCGCGTACCTGGCATGAATAGATGAGGTGTGATTCTTCTATCCCTGATTATATGTCGATCTTGTGAGCTGTGCTCCATGGGACATGGAGATAGTGCTGCTTGGCTCTTAGCGGAGAACTGAAGATTAATCTGTCTCTTAGAGCCATCTCAGCTGTAGTGCATGGAGTACGACTCTTCTGGTGTGATGGATGATGATGTGATGCATATCGGAAGGTCAGAGGGGTGTAGCTTACACACAAATGTCGCTGGGCTGACAGCTATATGTATGTGTAGTTTCGTAAGCCCTGATGTTACGATACATTTCCTCTACAGAAATTGGGGTCCTCTCCAGCTGGCAGGCGTAGTCCTTGAATTCTTTATGCCCTAATTAAAAATTAAAAGAGAATAATTACATAAGGAAAGAATGGAAAAAAAAGAAAAAGAAAAAAGAAAAGACGGAACAATAATACTATAAGAGATGTCCGTAATATTATTGGCATTTCAATGCCATTACAACAGTATAATAACAACTCACATTCCAAGAAACTTAAGCAGACTAAATTAACAAAAACCTCCCACCAACTACTCCTCTAATCTGAATTCCTTATGTATACTTCTATTTAGATCCTTGGGAAGACTCGCACTGCAGCAGTAAAGTAAGTTCCTTGCTATAAGAATTTGAAGAACTCTTCAATTTCTCTGCCTGTATGATGCATTTCTTGGCTGGAGAGATGTTTGCCTAAGTTAGGGTGCCTGTGAAATGGGAATGGAGTCTGGTAATGGGACTCAAAACAATTTCCCCATCACCCCAATACTTTGCCAAGCATATTCCAGCTCTTGCCATAGAGGTTTTTTTTTTTTTTTGTCAGATCATAAAAATTTGGAAAATGGGAAGGTCTATCAGTACATCAGACAAATACCTTCTTCACCTTTGGAATATAGTCCTCTTGCAGACAAAGCAGCCTGATACAATATCATCCCACAGACAAGACCTGGAAAATTGGATAGACCAAAGATGGCCCAATTACTGCTCTAACTCTGAACATGGCACAAAGGAGAATACCGCTGGACCGCGTGATAAGGGGGAGCTACCCCAGAACCTGTCTACTATCTGTCCGGAAGGAGAGAGGAGGGAAAGAGGAATGTGGCACTAAAGTGGGACGAATAGTTTTAAATTTTGGCTGGTTTGTACAAGGATGACTGGAAAAAGACCTTAATGTCAGGCAAACTCTGATAAAGCGTTAATAAGAGTCAGCTGTGAATTTACTTGTTGGTACCTCATGGTGCTCTGGAAATGACACGATGTCAAAGTGAGACTTAAAAAGTGTATAACACAATGCTTATTCTGGACTTTAAATGCCTCAGTTTAATAGTCAGAGATATCTAATTGTTGATATTATTGCTGTTAGTATTAATACTATCAATTTTCATTATAGTTGCATGCTTATTATGATTGAAGTGACCTCTCTGCACAACCTTCTAGAGTAAAAACTACGCTAGTCTTAGTTAAACTAGCAAAGAATTTAAATTTAAATTAATAATGTGTCAATAATATATATACATGGCAGATAAAGACATAACTAATCCAAGAGGACAAAATACTATACATTAGTATTATAAATAATATCTTGACTATATTGCTAAATGACTAGCATAGCTTAGCTTGGGGATTATGTAGGCAGATAGGTTAGTTGTGACATATTGGAACCCTTTCTATCTAACTGCCCCAAACAACCTACATCATTTTAGTTCATAGGTGCACAAATGGTAATAAGTATTCCAAGATTTAAATTAGGGTTTTCTTAAGCAGTATCTACGAAACTCTATAAGTGACTATGCCAACTTAAGTCTCCTTTACTATACTCTATGACAACATAGTAAACCTGCTTAAATATTTGGTGCTACCTGCACTTATACAACCAAATGTATTATCTGGACAATGCTGTGGCTGGGCTTAAGGGGAAGGAAAAAGAAAGAGAAAAGAAATAGAAAAAAATAATAATAATGTGTGTACTGAACTATCCATTGATTAAGGCATGAATGATCATCTTAAACATAAATTCTAAATCTCAAAACATGGTTGACAAACTTTATGATGCATATAATCTAAAAATTCTTAAAGCACAAATCTACTCCCTTATATTACTTGATCAGGAGGGTAGTCTAAGTAACATCCCTTGACTAGAGCTAACATCTCTTTCAAATGAATCAATAAAATTATTATAAAATAAATTAGTATATCATAAGCAAATGCAGGCAAGGAAGTTAGTATCGTGCTAAGTGTCTGATGGATCTTAGAATAACAATAGAATTTTGTATTATAGTTGGGTTTGTATATATTTATTTTATTATTTATTTATTTCCAGTTTGATAACCGGGGAAGTCCACTGGGCCCGAAAGCCCGTTTTCAGTGGAGGCCCGGGGAGAAAAGCTCCATGATAATACATTACACACAAAAACACAGCAGAACAGATCTAAACTAATACACACAAAAACACACTCTGTTCTAATAGCATAATACTTTAACAATTTCCAAACAAGAATGAGGTGCATTGGGCACTATACATAAGAAAAAGATATATTAGTGCAACTGTGAATGTTAGTAAAGTAGGAAAGGAAAGGAAATTATAGATAGAGTTTGAATGCAAGAGCAGGGATGCATAGGAGAAACGAAGAAGAAGCAAAGAAATTAAAGGAGAGGTGTCAGAAGAGGATAGAAAAGAACAGATAACTAATGTTCAAATTGTGGTTGAGTCCAGGAGACCACCTTGAGAAAAAAGTCAAAAAATTTAAGGTGAGAGTACGCATAGCACTTGAAGGAAAATAAAGGGTTTATTCAGGGAGGAAGGAGGAGATAATGAAGAAGAGAGGGAGCTAGGAGAGTGTCAGAAGAAGGGAACCAGGGGGTGGGATGGAACTAAGATAAATTGAGATCTAGGTAGGAAGTATACAATTACATTTCCAATTTTGGAAAAGGTGAGAATGAAGAAGAGATTTAAAGTGTTCATAGTTTGTAGTGGCTCTTAGAAGGGAAGGAAGTGAGTTCCATTTTTTTGCTGTAGTATAGGAAAGTAGGAGTTGGCCAGGGGGTCGTTTGGGTTTGTAAACTGAAATAAGATTTTGGTGGCTAGATCTTAGGGGCCTTGGAGGATTGTATATGGTGAAGGTATTAGATAATGCTGGGCAAGCAGTGGGTTTAAAGATTAGTTTGTGTACAGTAGTAAGTTGGAGGAAATTGAGTTGATTAGGGAGTTCTAGCCATTGAAGGCTACAGAGGCAGATGCAGTGGTGTGTAGAATGAGTGGAGTTAGTAGCGAATTTGGCAATTTTGTAATAGCAACTTTCAAGTTTTGCGGAGATAGAAGTGGAGAGATTGGATAGAAGAGGAGCACCATACAGTAGAGAAGGGAGAAGGAAGGTAGTGGCGAGAGTTTGTCTTGAAGATGGAGTAAGAAAGTTTGCATTTCTATAAAGCATACCGAGCTTCTGATGAGTTTTCTTTATGTTTAGTTGAATGTGATTATTAAATTTCAGGTGTTCATCAATGGTTACTCGAGTAATTTAGCACTACTAACAACTTCTATTGAGGACTGGGAGAGGCTAGAAATTATGAAGGATGACTTATCAGGAGTCAGAGCTTTTGAGGGGAGAAGAGAATGATGTAGGATTTATTGGCATTGAGGGAAAGATGATTTTGAAGCATCCAATTTTCTATGGTTGTGAAGGCCAATTGGGTTTTGGCTTGGAGCTCGGGAAGGTTGGCAGAGCAGATAACAGTGGAGTCATCTGCATATTGTACTATTTGAGCAAGAGGAATAGAAGAGTGGAGATCATTGATAAAGTTGTTAAAGAGCAAAGGCCCGAGAATAGAACCCTGAGGGACTCCGGTAGGGGTAGGTAGGAATTTTGAGGTACCAGTATTCCATTTCACAGCTTGGGATCTATCAGAGAGATAACTTCTGAACCAAGAAAGAGAGTTGTGGGAGAGATTGAGGTTAGAGAGGTGGTTGAGAAGGAGAGTGTGGGATATAGTGTCAAGGCCTTAGAAAGGTCAAGAAGAACAGTGGAGACAATTTTTCCAGAGTCACGGGCTTGGTTGACAATTTCTAGGAAGGAATGAAGAACGGTTATGGTACTGTGGCCAGGCCGAAACCCATGTTGTGTGGGAGTGAGGAGATGGTTATCGAGAAGGTAGGGCATGAGTTGCTGGTGTATGCATTTTTCAAGAATTTTCGAGATTGGGGAAAGAATTGCTATTGGCGGAAGTTAGAGATGGTGTTATTTTGCCTCCTTTATGGAGGGGCAGAATGTGGGCAGCTCTCCAAAGTTTGGGAACATAAGATTCTTGGATGGATCTATTGATGAGAATGCTGATAGGTATGGCGATGCCATTTGCTGCGAGCTTGAGAAAGAGTGATGGAATGTTGTCAGGGCATTGGAGCATGGTTTGAGTTTGAAGAAGTTGTTTGATACTGGTGGTAGACACGGGATGTAGAATGAAAGTGGGAGATGGGTTATGAGAGTTGGAGTGAGGGATGGGTGTAGAAGGATGCTTTGGGTTAGGGGTAGGGGTGGAAGAGGAGAAGGATTTAGTCAGTTCAGCTATTGAGCCAGTAAAAAACGAGTTAAAGAGAGTTGCTATTTCAGTGTCAGTCTTATTATTGTCTGGACAGGGATTGGATTTTGTACCTGGATGTAAGAGTGAATTGATGGAATTCCAGAATTTTTTGGGATTATTTGTGAGGGAGGACTGAAGTTTGCCGTAGTAAGATTTCTTATCCTTTATAATAAGTTTTTTAGCAAGATTACGGAGTTGCTTAAATTGCAGTAAAGAGGCTGGGTTTTTATTTTTGTTGTATAGTTTCCATGTTTTGTCCCTTTGTCGCATTAGAGTTTTAGTGTCTTTAGTTAGCCGAGGGGCAGAGTTGAACTTTATCCTTTTTGTACGGGGAGGGGCTTGGGAATCTAGGATTTTAAGGAAGGTAGTATTGAAGAGTTCTAGGGCTTCATCTAGGGGAAGAGTGTTTAGTGAATCCCAGTTTGTTAGTTGAAGGGTTTCTGAAAATACTAAAGGATTAAAATTAGTTAGGTTGCGAGAGTGGGCATATTGTTGTTGGTGTGGGAGCTGTTGGGTTTTTCGGTTAATAAAGGCTGGGAGATGATCACTTAATGAGTCTGGTAAGGTACCTGAGTTGGAGATATTGTTAAGGTGGCTGACTAGGATCCAGTCCAAGATGGACCCTGGAGGGTTGGTTTTGTTAGGTCTGGTAATGTTGTTTATTAGTTGAGTAAAATTATAAAGATTGATAGACTGAAGGGGAGTATCGTTATTAATATTATTCCAATCAATATTTACATCACCTAGAATGAAAGTTTCCTGTTTAATATTGTTTGAGGCCCAACAGAGAATATTCTCTAGGGTGGAGGAGTTGTCTCCAGGAGGGATATAGATGGTTATAATACAGATACTTTTGAAGTTGTTTATTTTGAGGATTCCTATGACTAGTTCTGCATTATTAAAGTTGGGAATGGTATTTTGGTATGGGCTAAGATTTAGCAGGCAGTTGTAGACTAAGGCTACACCACCACCTTTTTTGTTTAGGCGATCGGACCTGAGTGCTTGGTAGCCAGGTGGTAAAATTTCAGAGTTACTAGTTTGAGGTTTTAGCCAGGTTTCTGTTACTGCTACTATGTCAGGTTCAGTTATATTTAGCCAGGCATGAAAGTTTGTTATTTTGTTATTAATACTCTGGGTATTAATGGTAATAAATTTAAGGTATTTATTATTGTGCCTATTTGTGGGGTAGTGGGAGAGAGAATGTTAGTTGGTGTTGGCCCAGGGTTAGGATGGACATCACCTGCAAGAGCAAGACAAGAGAAGGAGTAGAGGAGTTGAAACCTAGAATTGCGGAGTAAAGTAAAAGGGAGATGTAATTTACATTTGAAAGTGGGAGACTTTTTGTAGAGTGTATGATGTTTTAGTTTAAAGTAATGAAATGGATTTGGTTGAAGGAGGGAGGGGGATATCAAATAAAAATGGAGGGATGAAGGATGTGGAAGAGAGATAGTGGAGGATGAGTGGGGTCCAAAAGAGGCGGGTAGTGTGGTATTGGAATAAGAAGATGCATTATACAGAATGGTGAGAATGAAAAGACATGTAAATGAGGTGAGATAGTGTGGAGGAGTCATGGAGGAGTAGTGTAGGATAGATATTGGAAGATAGGGTAGTGGTAGGCTATTTAACAGCAGGAAATAGCTCTGTGGAAGGAAACAGTTCAATAATGATCCAGTTAACTGTCAACAGTAATGAAATAGCAGCAAACTCAGAGTGAGCAATAAAAGTACAAACAATTCTATAGCAGATATCTCAGTAAGTAGAAGTGTGAGTGCAACAAAGAAAATGTGATGCAATAGTCAACCAAATAAGATCAGTAAAAATGCAAAACAGTACAACAAAAAAAATGAGACAACTCAGAAATGTGTAGTATGTGTAAATAAAGTAAATACAAACAGGGAAAAAGCTGGTTCTTTGACAGGAACACCCTTACAGAGCAGTGGGTACTTAGCAGATTGATCAAAAATAGACCTAGAAGGAATAAAGGAGTCCATCGACAGGGTCAAGATGCTGTGCTTTGTGCAGCTAGCCTGAATCCTGGTGTAACAAAAGGGGGACGGGGTGCAATCACCTCTCTGGTTCCATCTCTCTTGGGTGTGTTGCAAGTATATAAAGTCATACCTCTCAGCCTCACAATGCAAGAAATCAGGGTTCTGTTAAAGGCAGAGGAAGAAGGCACTGATTTTCTTTGGGTGGAATATCCAGGTTATGGCAAGTCATTCTTCATTTCCATATACTGATTCTCAAAAAGCATTCGATAATCTTTGGGGGTCATTTGCTTGGCAAGTCCATGAGTACAATGAATGGCTGCAGCCAAGCTGGTGCCTTTTGACCTTCCTGGTATTTAAGCCAAGTTTTGGTTATTAATATCAAATTGTTTTCAATATAATATAAAATACCAGACTCCAGATATCTACTACATACAGTAGCGTTGTCGCCTCATAACAAGACGTTGTCCCGTTCGATTCTCAGCTAGAGCGTCCGACAGCAAGGCACGTTGTAGTCAGGGCCTATGATGCAGCCCGTCTTCAGTAAATGGCACTACACAAAAAACGAACTCTGGTAAATCTGATTGCTGGCAATCACAAATTAGTTTTGGGAGAGTTACAAGCTAAAGTCAAGTTTCGCTAAAACGTACACCAAGCAAGCTCTTAAAAGTGACAGTCTTTGTCCTTACCAGCATCCAGTTTAGCAATCTGCGGCAACCGGTACGAACTAACCAGCACATCCAGAGACAGCGAGACTGTGACTTACCACAGAAATAAAATACAGGCTAGATATCCACTTCTGGGAGTGTGACTGCTGCCACTTCAGCTTTCTATGTTTGAAAAGCCATCCATAGGTGGGTAATGTGTTATTTAGTCCTTTTAGTTCTTATGAAACCCATGCTCTCTTACTGCTGTATTGAGACATCTTTGAAGTTTGCAATTGTTGGCGATCATTTTCTTTGCCCCCTCTTTCAGCTAAATCATGAGTATATTTTCTTCAAAGATCTTCATCTTGTATGGTGAATGGTTTCTTCTTGCAGGTGATGCTTCAGTAAATGTGATGGAGTCTTCAGTATCAAAGGTGTCGCTTATATTCAATTTAACTAGTCAGGGACCTTTCCTGGCCTTTATCACATAATTTCAGTCCCTGAATAAAACTAATTTCCAACTAATAGCTTGCTATAGGACACCATCCATGTCGACAGACAACCACGATGCAGTCTTACAGAGCAAGCAAGGCAGATGTGGTGAGTGGGTTTTCTCAGCTGATGCTGTCAGGTCAAATGCAAACTGCACAGTCTCTCTCTCAGAGAATTCTTAAATTAATATCTCAAATATTGCTGCTGGGATACTTGCAGCATGACATCACTACTTATTATCTGACTATCCCAGGTGAAAACCACTGATGCAGCTGCAGCATTTAGCATCTCCGTCGTCACATACATGAAACAGGTGAATAGATCGTGCAGCAAATGGCCGATTGCACGAAAACATAGCGTGTAGCACATAGCCGTACCTCCACTTACAGATAATAGAAGATCATGGATACGCACGGGTGGGGGTCTGCAAGGGGCGGGTTGTCACTCATTAATCCTAATACTGTTGTTAATATCCCACTACATTTCCATATCACATACTTAAACAAACATCATTCCTATAGAAAGCTTAAATTACACTTTAATTATCACATTAGCATTCAAATTCAAACAACAGTAAAGACAAAATGATATTACTGGAATCAAATGTTAAAGGTCTCCAAAATAATAGAAAAAAGAAGTTAATCCTACATCTAATTTATAAATCAGAGGCTGAAGTAACTCTTATTCAGGAAACCCACATGACCACAGCTCAATGGGAGAAGGAAACAAAAAAGAAATGGGTAAAATCAATCATAGCCGCTGGAAATGATACTGCATCTAAAGGGGTAGCAATAATAGTTAAAAATTCTTTCAATGGCACTATAAAGACAAGTGACTGCGATCCTAATGGCAGGTGATGCTACTTAGTATGTTCCCTTCCATCTTTCAATAGAAACATTTTAATCCTAAACATCTACGGTCCTTGTATGTGCCAAACTGCTTATATTTATGATATATACTCAATTTTAGAAAAAATCCCAAACCATTTATATCTACTAGGGGGGGGGGATTGGAATATGACTATCAGACTTGAACTAGACAGAACGAACAAAGAAAATAAACAAACTGTTGACCTAACAAATCTTATAAACGAACAAATAGAAGATTTTAATTTATTTGATCCCTTTGAACTGTTCAGGCATGACTCTGGAATCAGTAAATTCACTTTCTTTTCAACACCTCATAAATCCTGGTCTAGAATAGATTTTTTCTTAATTTCAACAAATTTCAAAAAATTTGAAATAAAATTCTATATAGACCCCAGAGTCCTGACTGACCATGCAAAAATGAACCTAAAAATAAATCAGACTAAGCTAAACACAAAAGAGCAATATGTAATAAATTGGACCCTAAATCAGAACCTCTTAAAAAACAGGGAACTCTGCCAAGAAATAAGAGAACTACTTGACCAGACCAACAGTAACTTAGAAACAACAAATATCCCCTTTGACATACAGTGGGCAGTGACCAAGGCAACACTTAGAGGTATATTAATGCAAAAAGCATCAATTCTCAAAAAACAGGCCAAATCCCACATTGACAACCTAGAACTTAAATTAAAAAATCTTGAAATACAAATGCAACATAAACATGCCTCAGATCTTGAGAAGCAGATCATCTCTGTACAAAAACAACTACAAGAAGCACAAATGAACCAGCTCTCTCTTATTGATCTTAGACTTTTACACAGATATGCTGAATGGGCCCAAACTCCCTCTAAAATTCTAGCCAGAATAATCAACATAAAACCTCCCTCTTCCAGAATAAAACAAATTAAACACAATAAATCATTCAACTCGGATAAGGAAATCATAAACATTTTCGAAGAAATTTATCGGGAGATCTATGGCCCACACCCTCTTGAAGACGAAATAGCATCCAATACTTTTCTAGAAGATTTGCATTTCCCACAAATAAGTGACACTCAAATAAAGCTTCTTAAAGCACCAATATCTACTGAATAAATACTTATAGCTATCAACAAAATGAAATTAGGAAAATCCCCAGGCCCTGATGGCTATACATCAGAATTTTATAAAGCATTTACGAAACGCCTAGTCCCAATTTTACTCAAAGTATACAACTACATAATAAAATTTGGGGTTACAGATTTATACATAAATAATTCTAAAACGATTTTCATTCCAAAACCTAATACATTCGGCAATAACCCTAATGACTACCGCCCAATTACATTAATTAATCTAGACATAAAAATACTAGCAACAATATTGGCTCACAGATTGAACAAATCAATTTTCTTTATCATATCTCCTGAACAGTTAGGTTTTATGAATAATAGACAAGTCTGGGATAATACGTTAACAAAAGAAGCAATAACAAATTTGACAGTCAAAGACTCTTCCCCCAAGTATGCACTCTCTGTTGATGGACAAAAGGCTTTCGACTGAGCCAATCTAAACTTCTTGTTCAGAATTTTAAAATGGTTTGCTCTTCCTGAGGAGTTTATAGCCATGATTAGAGTCTTATATAATAATGCCACCACTACATTACATATAAATAAAAATAACTCACACCTTATACATAAAATCGACGGCACTAGACAAGGATGCCCGCTCTCCCCATACCTTTTTAACCTTTACTTAGAAGTCCTCCTTCTAAAGTTAAGTCAAAAAACATTTAACCACTCTATTTACATCTCAAATGTTCAAATTAAATACACGGCATTCGCTGACGATCTCAACATTTATTTTCAGTATCCCTCCACTGATTTAGTAAAAATTCTAAATTCTATTGACAAGTTTTCTGCAATCTCAAACTATGCTATGAACCCAGGTAAATCAAAAATATTCCCGTTAAATCCTCTAAATCATAAGGAAATTTTCTTTCCAGATTCAAAGATTAAAATAGAATATTCACTCAAATATCTAGGTGTCACCTTTATCCACCCGCATAAAGAAATTATAAAAGAAAATCTTTACATAGTTTGGTCAAAAATTACAAAAGATTTGGACAGCTGGGAAAAGTTAAACCTCTCTCTTCTCTCCAAGGCATCAGTCATAAAAATGAATATACTTCCCAAAATATTGTATCACTTTCAAGCTGTTAGCCAGTGTTTTCCAAACAAATTCTACTCCAGAATGAAAACAGCACAGGGTAAATTTATGTGGCACCCAAAGAGCATTAGAATTATTTACAAAAAACTAACACTACCCAAAGAAAAACATGGCTTGAGTCTTCCTGACTTTCAGACATACTATCATATTATCAATGCTAACCACATTGTGCGCCTAACCCAATATGAACCTTCTGATACTTCCTGGAACCCTCTTTGGATAAAAATGTATTACCAGAATCTAAGCACCTATAATATTAACCCAAAAGTTATTCCTTTCCTCAGCAACAAAACCCTAAGAAATTTCAAAATACATCCCATAATAATCAATAAGGTAACATGTTTTCAAAAGCTTGTCACTTCCTTAAACATAAAGAACTCCTTAATTATGGCACAACCAATACACATGAATCCTGAAATCAAATTAAATAACAATATGTTAAACCTAGAAAAATATCCAAACATTAAAAACTGTACAATATGGGACTTCTATCAATTGAAAGATCAACCCCTAAGCTATTCTGTTGATTGCTTGGCATCAAATAAAAAATACAGTTTGATCATTAAACAAATATTATACTTAATAACCCTGAAAACATCAGAAATCAATGTAACTTCACAAGAATTCCAAATATACCAACAATTTATCTCCTATTTACTTCAAAAAACCAAAATGCTATCAAATACTTATAGATTAATCACCTGAACCAAATATCAAAATGAAATTTTATACTCAAACTATTGGATGACCAAAAATTTGAAATTAACTAACGAACAAATTTTAGCGGGGATAGGCATAACTTCAAAACTTACCCTCTTCAAACAAATTAATCTATACTCAAATCATGATTAATAACAATGCTTACCATACACCACTCTTTCTAAGTAAAATAGATCCCAATTCCTCACCATTCTGTCCCACATGTGCTAACACAATAGCTGACATTCTCCATATCTTTTGGTCTTGCAAAAATGTCCATAAACTTTGGTGCTCTCTAAGAGTAAAATTGGAGAAATCAGGCTATATGAAATCCACCCTCTCATGGGAAATGTCAATATTAAATATTTTCCCCAATGCATACACATTAGAATCCAAACATATCATAGTAACATTAAGTGCACTACTTAAATCCTACATAGCTCTTAACTGGCTTGACAGATTTAAAATTTCCTGGTCAGAATTTAAAAATATAGCTATTCAATATGTTTTGGCTAACAAACTAAAAACTGTGAGTCAAAAGAAACTGACCTATTTCAAGAAATACTGGGAAAAGCTTATAGGAATTCTATCCTGAATCTACGCTAAAACTAGAGTATATTACTTTATTATACTATCCCCAAATCAAAACCAATCCTTCTTCCAGCATAACGTGGAGACTACGTATATCATACTCTAAGAATGCTATGTTAAATAAACTAGGTATACCAATGTCAACTAGCACCTATATATTCAACTCTAAACTCTATCACAATACCTTTCAAGAGTGACAACCCAGTGTAAATATAAGTAAATATTGTAAATAATTTGTTTGCTAGATACAGGTATAGAATTATAATCCTCTTCCTTATAAAAATAACAATGGTCAATGAAAATTATACAAATAATTAGATGGTTAAACTTTTAGTGAGACTCCTATTAAACTTTATATTACATGATATGTTTGTCATTTGCCAAGTTTATTATAATGAAAAATTATTTCTTTTTTCTGTGTAAACTTTGTTTAAATTCTGCACCAGCAAGGACAAACTCACAGAATTTTGTGAACCATAGTATAATATGTGTTATTTGATCCTATGTAATTCCATTGTTATTTCATCTCTACTATGTATTAACTGTTTATAACAAACACATTTTTTTTCTTGGAAACTGAAATAAAAATTTAATTTGAAAAAAAAAAAAAAAGAAGCATGGAGTTCTAATGTTTGGTATTACCCAAAGTCTTAATTCCTCAGTGATTTATCAGAAAATTGGAAATTTATAAAGGCAGGACAAAAATTATGACAAAATCAGGGATAGTCTGTAAAATCAGGGATAGCTGCAATGTGTACAGCACAAGTTCTATACATGTCCCATCTTCAATACATCTAAATCAAAGACTACAAATGTACCCATCTAGACTACTTACATTATTAGATTAACAGCTTCTGATGTAATAATTTTGGCATAATTGCTGCTTCTTTAATTTTGGACTCAGGCAGCATAAACAAGGGCAGTATTGTTTGAATGTTAGCAGCACTGCATATTTGTAAACAAAAATGTTCTAGTTACCCCATGGAGGGAGAGTCAACATCCAAGAAGATGGTGTACATTGTCAGGAATCCTGGCTACAATCCCAAGTTGTACTGCAAGCTTCTAAGTCCCGAAAATGGATTATAATACCTATGATACTCTGTTTTCAAAAGGTTTTAAATGTTGTCAGAAAATTAGCTATTATCCAAGTTGAGGACTGATTAAATCCTAGTGAGCTATAGATCTGTCTTTATGCAGTTGCAATGCATGATTAATAATGTCAAATGTCTTAGCAAAGTCTGGGTGTACAGCAACAAGCTTATTTTATTTATTTATTTATTTGATATCTGTTAACCGGGTTAGTCTGACTGGGCAAGTAGCCCTTTTTCTGTGGAGGCCCAAGGAGAAAAGCTCCAAAATAATACCAGCAACAAAAATAATCATATGGCAGAGTTTGTAACTATGAAACAACATGCAACAAATGGCCAATAAACTGAACATCATAGAGTACAGAGTTATATACAATAGTAATCAGAATACAGAAAATGTTGACAAGTTTACAAAACAGAAAGAACAAATATTTTATAAATATTAAAAATGTTGAGCAGATAAGCCCAAGACAAAAGTCAATTTCCAAAGACTGCAGCTCTGGAAGCTGTAACAACTACTGACTATAAGGACACTTTTTTGAAGCAGAGGCAGAGAGAGGAGGCAGAAATGCGTGCTGCAGTAGTATTAGCAGAGGGGAGGTGGATCAAGTTGAGTCATTGCATAAGCATGCCCATGATATAGGAAGAGTAACCTTTAGAGTTGTTTTGAAAACATTAGGGTTTTCAATCTAACACTTAGTGCAAGTTTATTCCAAGCATTTGCCACTGAGTAGCTGTACAGGAGTTTACCAATATTTTTATTGGGTGCAGACACTTGTAGAAGATCATGGTGATTTCAGTTAAAACAATACCTGGGATTCATTAATAATCATGTAGGTGCAACACTACATCTGCACGATGAGCAGCATTGGTAATCGAATATGCATGCTGCTCTTTGCACCTACACATTTGGAAGCAAGTTTTTCTGCCAGCAGTACTGTTCACTGTCATGGAAAGGTACTTGTAACCATGAGCACACAATGTAAACAAAACAGATCACATATAGGCAATACTTAGATATGAGCATGTGCTGTAGCCCAGATGTATTAAGAGCAAGTACAGGGAAACAATACAGAATGAGTAGAAGTGAAATGGAATTGTTACATTTAACTTATGTTATAATGATTCAGTAATGCTGAAAATGAGAAATTTTTAAAGTGTACTCATATTCCACAGGCACATGTGACAAAAGTGTATAAGAAGCATTTCTGATATAAAATCTACAATATTGATGCAATGATAATTAATATAAATGACAATCCCAAAGTTATGCACATAAATAATAATGGACATTCTAATAAAGGATGTGACAGTGACATAAAGCTGCAGTGTGACAAAGGGGAGTGAGAACATGATATACATGTGATATACATGTTAATTAAATGCTGACATAAGATAACATTTAGAAAGGGCAGATGGTACGTTAAGGGACGAATGCAGAGAATGCTGCTATTGCATATAAGGATGCATATACAAGGAACTGATGTATTCAAGCTGACAACCCCACTGTATTATCCATCTCACCATGTGTACACATGAGCAAAAGGACCTTTCAGCTCTAATGTCAGTTAACTCACGGACGGACATGTCAATGCAAAGAAATGACAGTGGCACTAATAGTAAACTGGTTTATCACCTATGAATGTTTAATAGATAAGCAAGAGTAATATGGTTATGTAAATGTTACATGCATATCTAATAACAAACAACATACATTAGTGACAAATGAAAGGACAGAGTGGATGGCATGTCAGGAGTCCAGTTTTGCAATTACGGATTAGCGAACATGTCTGATATTGTAATATTGGACATGATCACATGCAATTACGGGGAACAGTAACAGAACAGCAATTCAACAGCTGCAACAGAATAGAAAATGTTGTAACAGAGGAGCAATCACAGATTCTGACAGTATGCATATAGTAAGAAATGTTTATGGAATCACAACTCTGCCATTAAGCTGTATAGTGTGACAGAAAAAAAATTGCAATATTAAATGTGTCTGGAGGAAGACATGAGATACAGAACCTAATTATTTTGTGAATAGTTAATGCATATGATCAAGGAATGGCCTTGCATAATGTAATTTTTGAGCACATACCAGAACAGATATCAGAAACATGCGTAACAATAATGGGGGCCACAGACATGCGCATATTGGTCATGTAAGGAAGAACACCCTCAGTGGGCTTGCAGCACTATCATACCACAGAAGGTGTATTAATGACCCACTTGGTATTAGAATACTTGAGAAAACTAATAATTTGAGAGTGTATAAACCACTGTTGTCTGACTGACAGATGTTACCAGATTCATTCCCCTGCCTATTATACATGGCTCTCCAGACCCCTGTATTGATTGCATGTGCCATATCAGATAACAGTAGAAGATGTCACAAATAACTGAAATAAGTGTTTTAACACAGGTGATATGAGTATAATATGAACAATCTGATTTATTTACAGTGCCAGAAAGAAGCTAAACATGCTACTGTCCACACAACACTGAGCATTGCAATATTACTGCTTTTTTGGCAAGGAAGTTGTTTCCATCATCTAGAACATATATTGTCCAAGAAATAATCATCAGTCTACCTGTGAAGGGATGCTATAAAAAACAATATTCAGTGTACATGCCACAGGAGCACCCACAGTACAATAACTTGTGTATAGTCATAGGGACACCTTAACATGCAGAAATTGTTTGTGTTTATGTTAGATGCATACATTCACCTAAAACTGGGCTTATAGCCAACCTGTTTGTTTATTTTTTTGTGTCTGTTTTCTGTTTCATCTCATAGAGTGTAATGGCACCCCAAAAAAAACATCTGTATCCTTTATGCCACCATATAGTGATGCAGAAAATGAAGTCATTATCAAGCCCTTATGTTGCCAAGGAGCTTTTCTGGTAGGGAGAAGTAGTTAATGACCTAAGTGCTGTCAGATGGTATGGGAGAACCTACTAACCAGATACAACAGCGGGTAACTGACATGACAACCTTTTTCAGCCATAGGGCAACTGCAGTTGCCTGGGAACAGGACACTACAGGGTGCGGGGATCCTGTTACTAAATTACCACTAACAGTAACTGAGGAGTTCCTGTCCACTATCAGAAATCCAGACAGCTTGGCAGAGGGTTCAACCAGAGTTCTTGATGTTGGTACAGATGTGGATGACAGACCTCGATTGTCACAAGCAGACATTGTGAAGGAGGTGGTTCTCTTTGTCTAGTTTAATTTCCATTACAGTACTTAGCAAACTTATTTCCTTTCCATTCCTTACATACAGACACTTCTGGATTGTAGGCTGCCTGCCCACTTGCAGACAGAAAGCAAACATCTGTTTATTGTTGATAATGTATAGAAGGTAGATTTGGGTGTATATGACAGTAAAGTTTTTGTAGCTTTAACATTTGTTAAGAAGTTTAACATACCTTTATTATAAGGAAAATAAGTCATCGATTTTATTATCCATTTTTCTGTTTGTTGTACTTATCATAGGTCACCCTGAGAGCAGCAATGTGTGGAACTCTTACCACCTGATGTTGGAGCTTTAGTAACCTCTAGTGATGTCTCCAGTGATGATGGCGAACAGACACATTCTAGGGGTGCAGAAGGTCAGTCTCACACTGACAATATGACTCCCATATCCCCTGCCCATGTTTTGGACACAGGCAGTATGCCTACACATGCACAGGACACAGATACCTCTGATAAAAGACAGGTTGAGGTTGACATAGTTGATCCAGTTTGTGTGGTTACTTCCGTTGCATAGCCATTTGCCTCTCCCAGTAGCCATTGTGATAGCATGGTGCCACATAGGCACTTTGGTATTGGTGCTCAGAGGAGACCTGCAGTCTACTTTCCTACTGAAGCTGGTATGTCATTAGGTGCCATCAGATGTATGTATAGGGCCATAGTGGAGGCACAGTTATGTTCCACCCAGGCTTCTGAAGAGATAATGTGACTCCTAAATGGCACAGGCATGTTCCACCCAGGTTTCTGAAGAGATAATGTGATTATTAAATGTTCTGCATTCTGATATGAGTGCCTCCCTGAACTGTATGGGAAATGCCTTAGAGAGGATGAACAACACACTGAATTGGGCAGTTTCTGTGATGGAACATCTGTTGGTGGAGGGTGGCTATCCACATGGTTGGGGAGTTGCTACATCTTCTACTGTTAGGACGCATGGCCATGCAAGATCCTGCTCCAACTGTGACACTGCATTCACTGCTTCTTTAGTGGTTGCAGCGTCCACATCCAGACATGCTAGACCATGGGTTCATGGCCGTGGAAGTAGCCCTGATGAGAGCTCATCCAGCTGACATCTCTCAGGTTCAGGTAGCACCCATCTTCTAGCCAGGGCTGTGGAAGTAGCAGTGTTACTTGTGGATGAAGTAGTTTGCATGGCTGGGGGTGACTACACTGAAAGGAGTAGTCTAAGTCTACCATGGATGGCTCACACCTGTCCATACCAATTTACACTCATGCGGACTACCTAAATAGTACCCTTTACTGCTATACATCTGTTGTTTCTGGCCCTGAATACCATATACTTTGTGGGATTCATGTGTTTCTTATTTGTACATGCTCATTATTGCTTTCCTGTCTGCCTTAACCTCCTACCCCCCCAACTTGTGCAAATGATGATGACTGTGCCCTGCCCTTCCCTTTGCATGTGTTTTTGTGATTTAGGATTGCATACAAGTCTGATGCATGTGGTGGATAGCTGGTGCTTGCTTATTCACACGACTGTATTTATTAATATGTATTGCAGAGCTAAAATTGTTGATTTCTTATTCGTATTCATTTGTGAATGGATTGCTTCTATAATTGTTGAAATGCATTGTATTTCAGTTAGTATTGTCATTACAGAAATGGAAGCATTAGCTACTTTAGTCTTGCTTCTTGGTATAGTTGTGCAAATTGGGGTATAATTGACTTGTTCTAAATTTTATGGATGGTGCTCACCTGAAATCCTTGATGCACCCTGTTGTTTCTAAAATGTAACTTTGTTGCAAACATGTTACAGAGGGAATATTACTGACATAAATGTATATGGCACACAAAAGGTTTTGCTTAGGGGTATCTATCTCTCTCTCTCTATTTAAATTTATATGGATCCCCTTCATAATGTCAACTCATAGTTCATCGACTGTCAAAACGATGAGATGAAAACACCATAATTTTACAAGCACAAACTCCAGGAACATTGGATATCCTCTCCGGGAAAGGAACCACTTGGCCACCATAGTTAACTGTGCCCTTTCTCCACTGTAGTGTGATCTGTGAGTTGGTATATTTAAGTAGGGAGGTGTGGGGGTGAAGCTCTTTACATGGGGGGGTGCCATGAATCCCCCCACTTTGGTGGGTTTAATTTGCTACCATTTGTGATGTTATCATTGGTGGCCAAGTGGTTACAATTCAGGAGAGGATATACAATGTTCCTGGAGTTCGTACTTGTAAAATCATGGCGTTTCCATCTCACTGTTTTGACAGACAATGTACTTTCAGTTACAACGTTATGAAGTACACCTATATCTATCTATTTATCTATCTATCTATCAATATATATATATACATATATATATATATATATCTATATATATATATATATATATATATATATATATATATATATATATAAATGTATATTTCCATATGAGAGGATTCAGTTATATAAGTTTGCTTTTTCTTTACAGATTCCAAACTTACCGTGTCATTACTAGAAGTAACATTTGTAACCAGGGAGATGTCCCTGTCTGGTGCTGTCAGAACACAGCCATGACAAGCATAATTTTTCTATGTGTGTGTGTGTGTGTGTGTGTGTGTGTGTGTGTGTGTGTGTGTGTGTGTGTGTGTGTGTGTGTGTGTGTGATCTTAGGCTTTGACCTAGGTAGTAATTGTGCATGCTATCCGTTACCTGTGGGCCAAAGCCAGGGCATACTGTGCATCACTCCGCCTGCCAGAAGTATTTGCAACTGGTCATTGTCCCTCAGACTCCTCATCTGTACCCACTGCTGGCCCTGCCAGTGGTTCGTGAAACTTTGGTCCTGCCCCTTACTGCCCCTTACTGTCCTTATTGATGCTATTTCCTAAATATTATGTTACGTAACATGGCACAGACTGTAAGTATTTTTGCACAATATATCAACTCCGAGATCGCACTACACTACGCTAAGATGTGTTATGTTGTAGTATAGCAAGTAATAAGGAAATATGACTGAGGTTACCTATGAAACTCTGGTAAGTATCTAAGAGCTATATAGTAATGTGTAATGTTTTAACAGTGAATTAGTGTTTCTAAGTGAAGGTTGAGGATATTTTTTTACATTTAAACATGCAGTCATGAAGCATGGAATGGTATGTTTGCCATTTTGTTCTGTGTAGTGCGATCTCGGAGTTGATATATTTAAGTAGCAGGGGGTGTGAGGGGCTCATCACCCCACATGGGGGTGCATGGGGGCTTGCTTCCTGCTTATATTTTAAAAAGTCTAATATTGTTTGTTTTTTTATTTGTTTCATTATGCAGTTGTGCTGGAATATAGTACATGTTGTTTTCCTATGTTTTTTCAATGTTATGGGATTCAATGTTTTTTCGTTTCAGTGTTTTGAATTTTCAAGATTTGGGTCTCAATGTTTTGAATTTCAATGTTATGGGCTTTCAATCTTCTGAAGAGAATATAGCCAGACGCCAGCTATTAACACGGTTTGTGAATATCCTGTAAATATCATATAATCTGTTTCATATCTGACTGTGTTGATTGCTTATCTGACTCTTCTGCTATAAAGAGTAATGAGTAGATATTTATGCGGTGTACTTAATGTGTTATCGTAAAGTTGTTAAGTCTGAACTTGCTATAGACCAGAGTAAAAATAGCGATAGTGCTTGAATTGAACATCACTGTTTATAATTACTGCGTTGCTATATGAGATTACGCTGATAAAAATACAGCTCAAAGGTCGCAGTTTAGCACACTGTAATCTGGTATAACTACAGTCTGTTTTTTTTTAATTCCTGTTAAGTAATTACTAAATGTAGTAGACTGTGCTAGCAGATATCTTAAGCGTACATGCTGTAAGGCACATGTTGTTAATATTACAAACTGTTTAATGTACTGTGAATATATCTACAAATGGGGACGCCAACTATTTAAAAGTATGGGATTCTGAGTACTTACAACACTATTGCCTGCTGGTAACTTTTACTAATCTAACCCCACAGGTCGCTCCCCTGCTAACACAACCTAGCAAGCTCCCTCAACTTAAGAGCCTAACAGAGAAAATAGTGAAGCACGCAGACCGCGAACACCATACCCTGCATTGAAAAGTTATAGAGTAATGGCCCTACTCTTCGCTGTTCTTTTAACTGCATTGTAGCTGGGTCCGGCACTAGAATTACCATCATAAGCCCTATAGTAAATTGCAGCATTACAGCTCACGTTAGCCTTATAAAACCTTGCAGCAAAACCTCCTGCAAAACAACTAATAAAGGCTAATTTAATATTACATTCTGCCTAAAAGGGCTAAACTACACTAAGCTAATTTTTAACCTAAAACATGCCTAACAGACCTTGTGGTAGTAATGTAACACCCACCTTGCAACCTCCAATCACTGGCAAATTGGATAACTGGTGTAGCCCCGCTAGGGCTTGCTTCGTGCCCCACCCTGCCCCCTAATCTCACCCGCCCCTACTATTCCTTAATTTATATCTCCCTGGCCACTCCCAAACCCTCTTTAACCAATCACCTACAACGTGTGCTACAATCCCAACCTACCCCATCTGCCAATACTAGTCCCCCCACCCCCTACTACTCACATACTAGTACCAAAATCTTAACCCAACTGCTATGGCTATCTACACACCTTTATTACTAACCTTTTTGCCATCCCTGCTAATCTTCCCACACCTACTCTCATCCTATGAGAACACAAAATACCTAGGCTTTTACTATCCCAGATCCCGGACCTCATCTCCCTTACTTACTCACAACATTTCACAACCCCTCCCCTCTCAGACTCCTACCTCACCCAATTATGTTCCTATCAGGCCTAGATACATCTACTCCAAGCCAAGGTACTATCATAGTACTCTACTTAGGATCTGGAAACTTATAACTAGGCTGAAAACAACCTCACCATGGATGGTGACATCCACCCAAACCCAGGTCCAAATACTACTGCTACCTCTTTTCTCTCCACCAACTCCCCAACACATATTGACCCCACACATAGACCCACAGACTCGCTGCTGGCCTGCTACCTGAATATCAGGAGCATAAGCAACAAAATTCAGCACCTACATGCCCTCCTGGCAGTTTACTCACCTGATATACTCTCCCTCATGGAAACATGGCTAAAACCTACTACTAAGGACAATGAAGTCCTGCCGCCTGGGTATAACATGCATAGACTTGATCATACCCAAAATAAGGGTGGAGGGGTAGCAATACTCTATAAATCCACCTTATCTGTAACCGTAGCCAACCCCCAACCTCCTCTATTCAACAATGCTGAGATCATTACCACAAAACTACATATTAACAACCATAAAAGTATAAACATTGTCTGTGCCTACATATCCCCAGGGAAGAACACAGACACCCTTGAGGAGTTCCTAACCTGGCTCAACAACAACCAGCCACAGGAAACCATAATCCTCGGGGACTTCAACATTGACTGGAAAGCCTGCTCCTCTCAATCCCCAACAATCCATGTAAACCTCCAAGGATTTACCCAAATCATAACCACACCCACTAGACCAAACAAATCACATGACAAAGCTAGTACCCTAGACTGGATACTCATCAATAACTGTTCACATCAGTATATGTCAGGCACCACACCAGATGATCTAAGTGATCCCTGCCTTACATATATACTTAAGCTTAAGGTTAATCACCATCATCAACCCACCTATAGAACTATAAGAAGCAATAAAAACTTTAACCCCCAAAAATTTAACAATGAACTAAAGGCTTGCAACTGGTCTGCCCCAAAAAAACTTCCACTAGATGAAGCAGTCAGTTACTTCAACTCCAGATTTCTGGCTATTCTCGACCTTCATGCCCCCAGCCACACTAGTAGAACCAAGGTCAATACCGCACCTTGGCTCACTAAAGAAACTAGGGCCAAACTTGCATTAAGAAATAAAGCATGGGACACCTACCGGACTACTAAAACCCTACCTGACCAACTATTATTTAGGCAACTAAGAAATGATGCAAAAAAATCTGTAACTTCAGACAAAAAGGAATACTAACACCGCCTACAACAGGTACACAAATCTAAACCTCAGAAATTCTGTATGGGAATAAAAAGACTCCTCCACCCAGGACAAACCACCACCCCAAATCCATCTGCCACTAATCAAAATTCCCCCAAAGATATTGCCAACTCCTTTAACACCTTCTTCACCGAAACCATCCAAACTTTAGCTAACCAACTCTCACCTACTGGTTCCAATCCTAGCACAACCAATTCCAAAGCTACAACTTCCTTCAGTCTCCAACCAGTCCCCACTCAACTCATTAAAACCCTACTTAGGAAACTAAGACCAACCACCCTGGCTGCTGATCTCCTCCCAGCTGACTACTTACAAAAAGCTGCAGACGCAATTGCATACCCCATCTCCGTCCTTATTAACCGGTCCATATCAGAAGCCATAATCCCTGACATATGGAAAATCTCACATGTCATACCACTTCACAAAGGGGGCAGTTCCACTGAATTGTCTAATTACAGGCCCATAGCCATCTTGTCACCACTAGCTAAGATCATGGAGAAGTGTGTGCATATTCAACTCATGAAATATCTCACACAAAACAAACTTTTATCCAACTCACAACATGGCTTTAGGCCCAATCACAGCACCACAACAGCCCTTCTCCTTCTCTCAGACACTATATATCAAAACCACAACAACAACCTACTGTCCTCTGTTCTCTTCCTAGACCTGTCCAAGGCCTTTGACATGGTGGACCACAAAATGCTAATGAATAGCCTGGAGGCCAACAACTTAAACAAACAGGCCCTTCAATGGTTTACGTCCTACCTACAGTGCAGGAAACAGGCTGTACTGTGGCAGGGTAAACTCTCCTTACACCTCTCCATCAGACTAGGGGTACCCCAGGGCTCAATACTAGGTCTCCTTCTGTCCTCCATCTTTATAAATGAACTTAGCACAGTCATACCAGAAGCTACCTGCATCCAATATGCAGATGACTCGACCTTGATCTGCACTGCCTCCACCCCAGCAGAACTTACTGAAATAACCTGAAGCACCTTCAACAAGGTTGAAAATTGGCTACTAAACCAACGCCTAATACTAAATCCCAATAAAACTAAGTTACTTCTCTTTACCCCAACATACAGGACCACCTCACCCCTCTTCAATATAACAGCTAATAATGGTACCATCATCTCCCCAGTTACCCAAACTAAACTATTGGGCATCATGATCGACTGCAACCTCAGATTTGATGCACACATCAATCAAACTATAAAAACTACCAATAAAAAACTCGGTAGTCTCTTCAGGATCAAATCATTCCTCACCCCACAAGCTAGAATAACAATTTCCCACTCCCACCTCCTATCTACCCTTCTCTATGCCTCGCTTCTATTCTCCCACCTGAATAAAACTAATCTTAAAAAACTGTCTTCATGCTACAACCAAATTGCCAGATTTGCTACTAGCTCACCCTACTGTACCCACCACTGCCAGAACCTGAAACTCCTGGGCTGATTGGAACTATCCCACCTCCTACAGCTCAACCAGCTCAAAGTCATCCATAAAATCCTCCACCAACCAGACACTACCCCAGCTCTAAGAAACATAATCTGCCCCTACAGTAATAATCGCCCACTACGCTCATCCACCAAACTCCTAGTACTTACAATCAAATCCAGCCATGCTGCAGGCAACCCTCTCTTCACCAACTCTGTCGGTAAAAACTGGAACTCACTACCTACTGACATTGCCATAGAGTCTTCTCCAACCATATTTAAACATAAACTTAAAAGTCACCTCAAGTCACACTGGATATGCCCCTGTACCAACCCTGACTAAGACCCCACACTTCCCTCCAACACACTCTGCTCAGCCATTCCCCTCATTTAAACAATGAGATCCTTTATGACTGCAACTCTATGTATTGTTATCTTCAACCACTATTTTCAATTGAAAAGTATGCCTCTGGCCTCAGAGAAGAATGCATGTACTATGTCTATAATCAACTTGTATTGTAACCACAATTTAGTGGATTGTCTATTTTGTTACACCTATAACTTTCTATCTCTATGTACTATGTCTACAGTCTTCTATGTAACCTCTATTAGTTGATCATCTATTGGTAATGTCTATTTCTTAATCTGAATTTGTAACTTTGGAGCTTTTCTCCCTGGGACTCTGCTGAAAATGGACACGAATCCAGCCGGACCATCCCGGTTAACAAATGTAAAATAAAATAAATATATATATATATATATATATATATATATATATATATATATATATATATATATATATAAAACAGCGCGACCAAATGATTAAAAATCCAAAACATCTAAAACTCATAACATCAAATCTCAAAACATTGAAAACTACAAAGCAACTATAAATAACATCCCACACACTGCTGACTATGTTTATGCACTACAGTGGGGTTAAGAAATTAACTTTTTCCCCTACTGTAGTGCAACCTTGGAGTTGGTATATTTAATTTACAGGGGGTGTTGGGGGTGCAGGGGGGCTTGCCCCCCCTGCATAAACTTAGTAAAACCTCTGTGGGATGTTATTTATAGTTGCTTTGTAGCTTTCAATGTTTTGAGATTCGATGTTATGAGTTTTAGATGTTTTGCGTTTTAGATGTTGTGGTATAGATGTCATGAATTTCGATGTTATGGGTTTTTGATGTTTTCAAGTGGAACCATATAAGAGGAGCACAAAGCCCTTCACCTTGGTTGGTTGTGTTTGCGATGCTGGCCAACTATGGCCATTTGGTGAATTCATTTTCAAAGTTACACGTGTTCGGTATTGTTCTCTATTGCTGTTTTGCATACAATATTTAGCTAATCAACGGTTAAATGACCAATGCTTATTTGTAATGCTTAATGTGGAGAACCTTCATATTAATTTCTTTACACTCTGTAACTCTTCCACTGTTGTTTTGTACATAAACATTTGAAGTTCAGAATGTTTTGATTAAATGTTTTGATAAGCAACATGATGGAGTCAAGACCAATTCTGAATATAGAGCAGTAGGTCTGGACTCTGCAAAACAGAGTTAACTGTTTAAAAGCAAATTTAATTTATGCTGAAATGTTTGTTTTTCCTCATAGCTTTCATCACTTTTAATGTCAGAATGGTCTTTTAATATTGAGTTAACAAATTCCTACCCCGGGATTCTCTATGCCTTTCATGGCATGCAAGATCAGTGCAGGAGCTCTAGCAGGCAATATGTCTGCCGTGCGATCTAGAAACAGCCTGCAGGGGTGTGCACGAGTGGTCCGGCACTAATCCTGCACGGACTAACACCCTGTATACAAATCACCCCATTTGCAGGAGAAATCCATGCAAATAAGATGAATTTGTGATCCAGGAAGCTTGCAACCGGCCGTGCAGGAATAGTACAATCTGCAGAAATGTACTCGGTTAGTAACCAAGTACATTTCTGCAAAATCCAAAATGGAGCTGTGCCAGCTCCAAATAAAGGCTGCATATCACTTAGAAAGCATGCCAATGGCCAAGAATAAGGCCATTGGCATTGCAAACAGCCAAAAAAAAAATTTTAAAAAATCAACTTTTATTTTTTTTTTTAGCCGATCTCGGCTGTTTAAGCATAGGGCAGTAGCACGCAAATGGGATTGGGGGGAAAATAACAAAATAAACCTAAATTAAGCATTCTAACTAAAATCACTATTCTGCCATGCAAGTCAATGGCAGGCAGAAGACAACATGGCCAGTGATTAGTGGTTGCTAAGGGGGATGCTCAGTTTGAGACATGTAACATTGAGACATTAGCAGGCAATCCTATGAAAATAAGGAAGGTAATCAAGGAGAACTAGCATAGCTGGCAGATGAAATGTATCAGAATCAGCCAATTACACAGGCAGCAGACCAGCCCAGCCCAAACACTACTATAAACTATGCAAACATGTTCCCCTCTGATTTTTCCCACACTCTACACCACCGGTGTAAACAAGCAGGGAAATTGTAACACTCACAACAGCAAAATGATAGGGGCTGCAATTGATATCATACAACAACTTTTTGAAGAGGCTGACGGTGGTGAGGATGTGAATGCTGTTGACCAACCCACAGTGAGGAGAAGGCAAAGAGTGTATAGACCCAGGGTAACCTACCAGGGACTACATGAGCTGGAGATAGTGGAGCACTATAGGGTGGACAGGGACCTCCTACAGCAAATTGTTGAGATGTGCCAGCCACACCTGAAACACAGAACTAACAGAGGGGAAACCATCCCAGTGGATACCAAGGTATGTGTAGGCCTAAGAATACTAGCTATAGGTACTTTCCAAAGGCCAACTGGGGATATGATGGGGATCTCACAGGCATCAACATCCAGGGTACTCCATCAGTTCTTGGATGCCATGTCAGCACATGTCAGTGAGCACGTAAATTTCCCCAACACCCATGAGGCATTGGCCAGCAATATGCAACTGTTCCACCAAATAGCAGAATACCCTAAGGTAGTGGATGCCATAGACTGCACACAAATAGGCATCAAAGCACCATCCGGTGAGTGGGGTAGGATCTACATCAACCGCAAGGGCTTCCCCTCCATCAACTGCCAGGTCATGTGCGATGCCCAGGGCATAAAAATGAATGTGTGTGCTGGCTGTCCTGGAAGCTATCACGATTCCCACATCATGCATCTGACGCAGCTGTACCAGAGATTTGCCATTGGGGACATCCCTCACGGTCACCTAGTGGGGGATGCTGGATATGCACTGGAGCCGTGGCTGATGGTACCTTTCAGAAATGCACACACACCTGAACAAGAACTCCATAATTAGGCACATGCACAGACCAGAATTATAGTAGAGCATGTGTTTGGGATGCTCAATTCATGGTTCTGGTGCCTGGACACATAAGGTGGAGCCTTGCAGTACTCACCAGCTAAATGTACCCAAATTGTCCTCGTATGTGCCATGCTACGCAATATGATCCTGCAGAAACAGCTGCAGCAGGAACAGCATGGGGCAGGGCCACACAGCCCCCCACCATTGCCAAGGCCTGCACAGGCACAGAGTGACTCAGAGGAGGAACAATCTGAGCCTGCCTCAGTAGGCAGAAGGAGGCATTCCCAGTATGCCCTGGCCTTGGCAAAGAGGCAACACATAGCACATACACTGACACAGGAGGGACACAGGGAATAACACCTCTCTCTGACTCTCACATACAGTAAAAAGGATGCCAAATATTACACTACCTGTGCTCAACCATGTGTAGGGAGTGTACTATGTGCATCCGGCATAAGCAGCCCTGCAGAACCACCCTCAATACTGGGACACCCACAAGGTAAGTGACTCACACATGCCAGTCAGGGGGTTCACATACACAACAACAGTCACAGACAGCAGGACAGAGGTAGGCAAACACAAACAAAGGCTGTGCTAAGGCATCTGAATGAGACCTATGGATAACTCCCCCACCCAGGCCTACACAGACAGACTACAGCAGGTCAGGCAGTGGGATGTCAGTTCTGAAGGGTAGGAAGTCAGAAACCAATATGTAGGTAAATAAAAGCTAAGATCTGTAGTACACTGGTATGCCTCTAGTCAGCATGATAGATAAGACTACAGAATTAAATGGAGTACCTGACATAAAAGTACAGTTATAGCAAATATGTACAGGTGTCAGGTGTGCCTCCCCCATCCAACATAGACATGTAGCCACAGTCAGGCGTACCTCTCCAATCCTGTGCAGAAATGTAGAAATAGTCAGGTGTGTCCCCCCAACCTACGTAGAAATGTAGTAACAGTCAGATGTGCCCCCCCCCAAATTCAGTGTAGAAATGTAGAAATAGTCAGGTGTGCCCCCCATCTTATGAAGAAATGTAGTAACAATCAGGTGTGCCCCCCCAATCCTGTGTAGAAATGTAGAAATAGTCAGGTGTGCCCCCCAATCCTGTGTACAAATGTAGACATAGTCAGGTGTGCCCCCCATCATACGTGGAAATGTAGTAACAGTCAGGTTTACCCCCCAAATCCAGTGTAGAAATGTAGAAATAGTCAGGTGTGCCCCCCCATCCAATGTAGAATGTAGTAACAGTCAATGCCAAATGATCGATGGATACCCTGCAGAAACAGTATACTACCTGTAGGTGTACAACAAATAGATCAGCACTGCAGTACAGACTACCTAGACTTGATCCACACATTCAGTCCAGAAGGACATACTGGGCATGGCAATGTCAGTCAACAACATACTGAAAGGTCATACTGGGCATGCTCACACACTTAAACACATGAAGGCTATGTCTGCAAACACCAGTGGACCAGACATATCTGGCAGTTGCAGATGTTAGTGCAGCCACTTATCAGTATACACCACACATGCTTTGCACACACAGTGGACAGGAATACAGACATATATCTAAAGACATCACACTATAATAAGCCAAAGGTAGACATACATAGATGTGTGGAAGAAGGTGACTGTGAAAAGGAGCCATCCAGGCCTGTCCCACCCAGCCCAGCCAATGGGCCACAACCAAATGAGGTTCAGCTGTCACTCACTGTAGATACTAGCCACCAGTATCTGACAGCATTACAGACTATGTGGTGCATGTGCTAGCTGTGCAACATGACTGTACAATGAAGTAGTCATCTAGCAGCTGTATGCATGTACCTGTGGAATATGACCCTGTGTGTGCCTGCATGTGGTGTGTCAACCTCTAGATAAATGGGTTATGGTCCATGCACACACACACTGCCCTCCCCATAGCCCTTCTATGACAAGCCTGCTGAGGTCATCCACTGTGAAATACACTTTTGGGAGAGTTGTAGCCCAGTAATCCCAGTGATGCGTCCCATAACTGTGTACTGCTGTAGTGTGATAAACTAGTTAGGTAGGAGTTCCAATCCCAGACATGGAAACTGTGTGTTTGTGTGAGTGTCTGTCTGTGTAGAGAGCAATGCTTTTTAGGGTAGTCACACTCCCTACAATTCAAATGTTCTACTTTAGCAAGGCTGCTGATGTCATCCACCTAGAAATACACCTCTGGGAAGGTTGCAGCCCAGTAATCTCCGTAGTGCATCCTGTTACTGCATACTGCTGTAGTGTGATAAGCTAGTTAGGTAGGAGTTCTAATCCCAGATTTGGCAAGTGTGTGTGTGTGTCTGTGTTTGTGTGTGTGTCTGTCTGACTCTGTCTGTGTAGAGAGCAATGCTTTTTAGGGTAGTCACACTCCCTACAATTCAAATGCTCTACATTGGCAAGGCTGCTGATGTCATCCACCTAGAAATACACCTCTGGGAAGGTTGTAGCCCAGTAATCTCCACAGCGTGTCCTATAACTGGAAGCTGCTGTAGTGTGATAAACTAGTTAGGTAGGATTTCTTATACTGTGTGTGTCTGTGTGTAGATAGCAATGCATTTTAGGTGTGTCACACTCACTACAATTCAAATGCTCTACTTTTGCAATCCTGCTGATGTCATTCACTGTGAAATACACCTCTGGGGAAAGAGAACTACAGTAATATCCATGGTGCGTCCTATAACAGCATCATGCAGTAGTGTGATATAGAACTTTGGTAGGGGTTCTATCCCCACACATGGTACTGATGGATGTTTTGTGTGTGTTTCTATGTTTGTGTAAGGAGCAATCATTTTAGGCTAGTCACATTCATTACAATTCAAATGCCCTACTTTGGCAATCCTGCTGATGTCCTTTACTGTGAAATGCACATTTGGGGAAGGAAAACTCCAGTAATTTCTGTGGTGCATCCTATAACAGCATCATACTGTAGTGTGATATAGAACTCTGGTAGGGGTTCTAACCCTACACATGGCACTGGTGGATGTTGTGTGTGTGTTTCTATGTTTGTGCAGGGAGCAATGCATTTTAGGCTAGTCACACTCACTACAATTCAAATGCCCTACTTAGGCAATCCTGCTGATAGTATTCACTGCGAAATACACCTTTGGGGAAGGAGAACTCCAGTCATCTCAGTGGCATATCCTATAATGGTGTAGTGCTCTAGTGTAATATACTAGTTAGGTAGGAGTTCTAATCCCAGACATGACAGGTGTGTATTTGTGTGCGTGTGCATGTGTGTGTGTGTGTGTGTGTGTGTGTGTGTGTGTGTGTGTGTGTGTGTGTGTGTGTGTGTGTGTGTGTGTGCGTCCTATAATTGTGTAGTGCTATAGTGTTATATACTAGTTAGGTAGGAGTTCTAATGACTCAATGTGGAGCAGGTTTTGCAAACGTCTTATATGGTGGCCCAAGTATATATCACAATGTCCACCGTACAGGGATAACAGATTTGAAATAGCCAAGTGGCTGGGGTACAGATCCATACCCATAAATGTGACATCAGTGCCAGCTGAACAATGTTATCAAGCCTTGTATTACCCAGGGTACACTCTCAACCCATGTCTCATATACACACACACACACTTGCCTAGGCAACAGCCGCTATGTTGTAGTATCCTGCATATTGCCCCCTGATAGTAACCGTGGTGTGATTGCAGTGGGCTACAGAGGGCATGGCACCCTGTCCATCAGTCCAATATGTATGTACATGCCGAAAGTGCACCTTCCCCATGTTCCCCACTGGACACCTGCAATACCTGTGGTGCCATCAAATGTAACCCACAAAGGACATAACATGCCTGAAACACAAGCTCTTTATGGACAGATGCCACTGACACTGTGGAATACTGTTATCATGCTATCAATGTAGGTGCAGGGCCAACCCGCTGTACATGAACAGTTCCTGCCACATGAGGCCAGGACTGGCACATCTGATGGTAACAATCAGTGTACACAACATAGACCAGACACTCCAGGTACAGTTCCACATGTCACTGTACATGCATGTGGGAGATGTGCACATCCCACACACTGTCCATGTCATGGACTAAGGAACCATACATGGCAAGCAATACACAGCATTGGCCACACGCAATAGTCACCCAGGTGACTGGAAGGTGAATACAATACCAACCTGTGTGGGCATCTCCAGACACTGCAACCCTGAGCCACAATGCAGACAATTGTCATGTGCTCTGAAGCCAAGGTATACCCATCACCTAGCCTTGTATAGACAGCTGGCACTGTCAACCACAACAAACACGTGAAGCAGTGCACATATGCATGTCAGTACTGGCACCCATGTCTCTGTGGGTGGTGTATGATGCATATGACCACATTCACACTCACTACAACCCCCATTGGCATACTGAAGCATGCTGTCTGATGTCAGATACCGTCACATGCCCTTTGCACATATAACATCAGTATGACCCCTGTGGTGCATGTGATACCTGCACAGTACTGTGTTGTGGCAATACCACTAGTGATGAGTTGTATTCCTGGCCCTGCCAAGTGTGGCAATGTGTGTGCATCCCTATAAGAGTATGGCTGTGTTAATGCTGACACCTGTTCATGCAGGTAGGCATGGGTACTACACCTACCACATAGCTACCATATCCCTGTTGCAGATGTCACTCACCATCACATATACAATCTGAGGGCTCCCCAACATGTAACCTATGTGGTGCATCCAATAACTGCATGAACATGTGATAGCACTGCATAGTCATTGGGGGTTTGATATCCTGTACTGGTAGGTGTGTGACACAAGCATGCATACGTTTTACTCTCCCACCCCTCCCTGGCTTTTCTGTGCCTCTGTCGGCCTCTCTTAGGCAGGAGCATGTGTATTTTAAGTGATGCTCAGGATCAGCTGATGGTCTCTGCATGAATTGCAGCCCTCCTCTAGCTGATTGCATGTGGAACAGCTGTGGTAACATTCCCATAGCCAGTTTCATGGAAACACACACTTATATCTAGGAACATTGTGTTGCTGTTGGGCCTTTCATTCACTGTGAGCAGGAACTCAATATGTTGTTTGGCAAACAGCATCTCAGATGGATTGGGGTGTACCCCTAAAAACATACACTGTGGAGACAGGCCAACACACAGGAGGAGGATGTGCCTGACCTGACTACAGACTGTAAGTGCTGCTATACTGCATTTGGAGTACTGTTGGTTTAACAGGATGTGTCTGGATATGGCTGTCCTACATGTTTACATACCTGCCATGTCAGTGCTATGTTAATGAGGGAACACCCATCTGTAGGGCCATCTGCAGACTGGCCTGTGTGTGGTGCCTTTTGTTTCAGGTGTTACCCACTAAGCACCTATCTGTGAACTGTAGAAGGTAGTGTGAGGATTGCAGTATGTAGATGGTGACAGCCGTGAGAGTTACTGACTTCAAATCCCTCATAGGCATATGGCATAACAATCCCTGTTACAACAGTAAATGTATGAGGCTGTCGCAACAACATATCAATATTAGCCCTGTGTATGTGCCTCCAGCCACAACCGTGACAACCTTTGTGCATATGTCATGCAGTAAGGGCTGCATATGTACTGTACACCATAATTAGAGACATCATATCTGGTAACAGCCCAGTGAGATATCTGACTGCTACACATGTAATGTATAGTAGGGGTTATATTTGATGACATAAACTGGAAATTCTGTGGTTATGTGTACAGTACTGAGGTCAGAGTACTTATGGTGATTGTCGGCAGTGTGTGTATTGTTAATATGTACCTTGGCCTGTGTACAGACTGTGGTAGATGTCATTGTTCTTGGTCCTGTTCTATCTGATGTTACATGCTGCTCCACTGTATGTTCCCCTATTGGCTTTCATGTTTGTAGTGCCATACATGCACATGTCCCATACCACAGACAGGCAGTGGACCACTTAATGTACATATCTCTGCATGTGTATGTGTAGTTACATCTATATCTAATATATATGTATACATATATATGTATATCTGTATCTGCATATATGTGTCTGTGTATATGTATCCTAGGGATGCCCATGCCATGGCAGGTCCTGATTATGGGATCTGCAACACTTGGTAGTGTATTGCAGGGGGGACGTGTTTGGCTGTTGGGGGAGTATACCTATTCATACAAGATGTATATTGCTGTGGCCCTCTCAACCCCATTAACATTGCATGTGGACTTATATGTTTTTGTTATTTCCCCATTGTTATCTACAGATGTATGTCTATATATATATGTATATATATATATATATATATATATATATATATATATATATATATATATATATATATATATATATATATATTTACAATCTGCTGACATTTTATATATATATATATATATATAACCTGCCGTATATATTTAGACATATAGATGTAGGCATACATATCTATAGATGTAGGCATTTGCATGTTCATATATATATATATATATATATATATATATATATATATATATATATATATATATAGTTCTCTCTCTCTATATATATATATATATATATATCTACATATATAGATATGTTGTATCTGTATAGATATTAATATATTTACACACACATACATCTAAATGTTGGAATACATTCTCTGTACTGTTGAATGACTGGGCTGGATGATATGCTTTTGAAAACATCAGGGTTATGTGTATCTGACATGGCTTAGTGGTAAATCACTTTGACTATGGTGTGCATGGTCCTGGGTTCCAGCTTTGCAGAGACTGTTTGCTTTGTTGCTGGGCATAGCACAGGCCACTGGATATAGAGTGATTAAGGAATTTTAAAGCAGTTGTAAGCAGGTTGGCATGGGTTTGCATGGAGGTAAGCACTGCTAACTTCCAGTTACAGTTTCTTATACTCTGTTACCTTCTGAATTGCTTAACCTGTGGAGGCATTGCTTACCCCCCCTGCAAACAGGCTTAAACCCGCTTACTCCCACTTACTCCCATGCTAATTTTTTTAAAAGAAAAGAAAAAGGGGTTGATAGTAAAGTGGTGGAAAAAGTGGCACAAAGAGTGAAAGACAGTAGGGAAAATAACCAGGGATGTGCAGGAAGGGTGTAGGGAAGATCCATAACTGCCCATTTCTTCTACAATAACAGCTGTGCATATACACTGAATTTGGAGGTAGACTTGGACACTCAAACCCCTGGGAGTGGGTGAGGACAGCAATAATACGTTGTGATGCCAATTAGACTGGATTACATGTGTCCAGTGGATATGTGTGCGAAATGGATAACTATATATGGGGTGAGATTTTTTTGTGGCAAAAGATTGCCCTTTTTTATTTTTAGGTGAGAGTGGGCTGTTGGAGAGGGATAGTAGGTATATTTGGGGAGGATGGTTGGGTAGATTAACAGACAAGACAAACAAGATGCATACAGGGGCAGTATATGACACATGTGGGGATAAACACCTTAATGGGGAGGGGTGTTGGGATATCGGAAGCCAACAAGCCCCCTAGTGGTAACAGTGGGACTGAGGTCCCCACTCATGGGCAGTCACCACTGCACCTTCACAGCCTCGAAGGTGGCTGTGCTGGGGGCTGAGTCACAGAGCCATGCTGACTGTCTAATTGCAACACACAGCCCTCGAGCTAACATAGAATATAACCAAAGTGCTGGTCGATCTCTCTATGCACCATGGCCCCAACCTGGCGACAGGTGACAGGTGTCTGTCTGCGCCCACTCCCGGGGGGGGGGTGAGCGCCATCCCCTGAGGTGGTTCCACCCAAAGGTGGTGCAGGATGAATGGACAGGGAAGTCCCAGGTTGGGCCCCAGATGTGGTGGTGCCCTGTACCATGGCCAGCTGAGGTGAAACAGGTGGGTACGCTGGGACCGGCCTTCCCAAGCATGCTATAGTGTTTAGATTTCATCATATGTGGGTTAGTTATAGCCAACACTTTACAGGGTTAGATATAACAACATGCATAGATATTCCCATTATCCCAGACACCAGATACGGAACAGTTGCATGGCAAACAGAACACATGCATATATGGGACAACAGTGGTAATAAGAACAGCATGCAGGTACATTGATGGCACCAAGCCACCAATGCTGGAATAATTCAATATAGCACATACATGGGAACCATTAAAAATATTTATCAAACAACTGGACATTATCAGAGTCATTACATACCAGTTGGGGTGGGTATGTTGATTATTGTTGGAGATATGGGGGGGGGATGTCAATTAACAACTAGTATATTCCTGTAGTCCACATTACTTTCCTAGTCAGTGCTGTTAACTGTACCTTACAAGTCTTACTACGCTACTCTATAGCCTTAGTTTGGACAGTGATATGGCTGTCATTATCATTACACATGAACTGGTTTTACCTGCAGTATACACCTCTTACCTGGTATACATGTGGAGGGACTGTTTGTTAACACTAACTGTTTCTAAACGTACTTCCAGATTCCGAGTTGATGTTTTGCACATAGCTATCCACCTCTTTCTGCACAGACTCTAGCCATATTTTGACCACATGCTGGTGTGCTAGGACATATCTAGAATATTGCCCTCTTCCACCTTTAGTGACCTGACACACAAATACACATGCTTCCTACACAGTTATATTATGTAGCACACTGTGGGTGACAGAGACTAGTAATACTTTATTATTCAGAGAAACTGCAACACTCACAGTTCCCTACAATACCAGAGCGAAAAGTACCAGTGTAGGTTATAATGGTCTATATTCCTCAGCACAGTGTTCATATCCAACGTACATATGGGAGCAATGTTTGTTAGCACTACCTGACTGTTGCCACACAAGGTTCCAGATTACACATTTGTATTATGCACATACATCTCACTCTGTTAATGTACACACTCTGGTCACAGCTTGACAACATGGGAGTGTAGACAGGACATACTTGAAATATTACTCTCCTAACAGTTTCGGGGGTTGCTACAGTGACAGGTATGTTCTCATAGATGTTTGACAATCACTTGTATTCCCCTGTTTGCTGGCTAAACATCTGGGATCATCCCACAGACTTGACAGGGGGACAGGCAGCAGATATGGGCACATATACTGGACATTCTGGCCTCATCTGTACAATTGTGGAGTATGATTCTGTATGCAGCCAAATTCCACTCACAGGATTCAGACCATGGCTGTGTTTGCTACAACTTAAACACTGTCCACCACAGTTGTGTCTGCTATATAGATATTGCTGTATATCACCTATCTGCTTTCTGTCTAATTAATCCCATGTGCTTTTGCATTCTGACCTTGTATTACAACACTCTTATACAGATTTCCTAGAAAGTTATATGTTGTAGGACAGTGTGGGTGACAGTGATGTGTAATACCTCATTATTCAGAGCAACTTCATATCATTCTTGTATTTCTGGGCACAGTGTTGGTATCTGACAGACCTGTGGAAGGAATGTTTATTAGCACTACCTGAATGTTCCCACACACAGTACCAGATTCCACATTACTATTATGTACATACATCTCACTCTGTTACTGTACGCACTCTGACCACAGCTTGACAAGTTGGGATGTAAATAGGACATACTCACACAAGGTATTGGGGAGTTGCTAGTGTGCCAGCTTTGTTCTCATAGATGTGTGTCAATCAGTTGTATTTCCTGTTTGCTGCCTGTATGTCTGGGATCATCCCACTGATTTCCCAGGGTGACAGGTTGATAGCCACTTTACTGGACATTCTGGACATATCTGTACCATTGTGGAGTATGATTCTGTATGCAGTGTACTACCACTGGCAGGATTCGAACTGTGGCTGTGTGTGCTAAAATGTCAACATCTCAGTTGCATGTGCTATTCAGTTTTTGTTGTCTGAATTTTCTTTGTTTACTGTCTATGTGTCTCTCAGTTGTACTAAATGGCCTCTGGGGATTACACCTGTCATATACAGGCATTCCTACACATTCAATTTATGGTGCACGGTGTGGGTAACAGAGTGCTTACTACAACAGTACTATTACATGATTGCAAATCTACATTACCATATGATACCAGAATATACACATGCATTCGAGCAGTTAGACCTGTTTTATCAGGCTATTACAATTTTTTTGACAAACAAACAATATGGGACTCTTCCTGCCATATTCTCTAGTGTATGCAGCACTTGCCTTGAACAATACAGGTATTATACAGGCAATTAATTTACTACTGCTTTTAGTTTTATTTCCTATGACAGTAAATGCATGAATATTACTGACCTGCCTCACATCAAAACCCCTCCTGGTTTGCGTCCAGCTCCACTGCTGCTATGGGAGACATAAGAGAAATATACATATCCATGATATACCTGAGCTGGCAATTATTATACACATACTGGGGTGATACTTTCACATGACTGGAACATCCCTTGCCACTCTAGCCTCTTGGAGCCACTCCTCCAAGAGGTCCCCCTTATGCTGCTTCAGGTCGGCATAGTGGTGTCTGACCTGCTCAACAGTTTGGGGTATGCCAGTGGCACTGGTAAGGTCATGGCCGAGATGGTCCCAGGCTTCCACCTTATATTGGGAGCCCTGGTAGTGGCTCTGCAGCAGTCGCTGATCATGGTCTTTGACAAGGAGTCCCTCCATGACCTTGGACTTATGGATGCACCAGCACTGTGCCTGAAAGTGCACTCCTTCTCCCCTTACTGCCATAGTGCTTGCAAGGGGAAGCTACAACCAGTTATGAGATGTATTCCCACCTCTTGGGTTTAAGTAGGGCTGATTTCCTGCAGTTTTCCGTGATTGGCCAGTTTTGAAAAGGCTAAGCTATGAGAAAACCTGCTTACCTATGGTTGGCATAGTTTAAAGGGGTATACCACTGGGCACAATGAGTTAGCTCCACTACACATTGCTTATACCTCCTAAGCTGCCCTATGCATTGCTGACATTAGACTTTGCATTATAATTCCTTTTTGGTATTGAGTTATTATTCATTACACCTTATATGTATGCCTGGTATCCATGATTAATGTTTACGTACACTCTATGGGATCCTTGTGTGTTATTGAGAAGTTCAACACTCTATTATAATTATACCTCACTTCTGGGCTTACTACTGTACTCCAGTTCGCATATTTATGTTATGTAGTGGGTTATGGAACAGATGACTGTATGCTGATTCCTTTCACAGGTTCAGTTTTGTTTTACTATGGTGAGGACTTATTTGATGATACCTCATTCTTCTGCATTTCTGTGATGGCTTGGTGGTTAACTGCTGTGACTATGGTATATAAGGTCCTGGTTTCGAGACCTGCATGGCTGTTTATTTTGTTGATGGGCAGAACAACAGCCGTTAGATACAGAGTGATTAAGGCACTTTTGAGCATTTGTAAGTGGGTTTGCATGACGGTAAGCACTGCTAACCTCCCATTACATCTGCTTACAGAGAGTTAGCATTACAATTGCTTAACCAGTGTAGGCATTGCTTACTGCCATGCAAATGGGCTTAAGCCCTCTTACTAGTGCTTAAATATGCTTACTACTGCTTATTTGTGCTTAAACCTGCTTACTAGTGCCTTATTCATTATAACACTGACATCTCACATGTGCATTTACTGCAGTACTCCACTTCATGAAAATATGTTATTTGGTGGGTTATGCAACATAAATATTACTCATAACATGCTTTGCCATGGGAAATGGAATGGGCTTCAGTGGGACTCGAACCAGGAATGCCTGCTTGTAAGGCAAATGCTCTGCCCACTACACTATTGCTATGCTGTTTTATCTGCATATATCTTCCTTGTTATCCAATCAGTCATTTAAGCTGCATTATACTATGGGCACACCCATGCACCTACAGTTAGCTTTAATCAGATTTTCAAAAAAACATAAAGGATTTCTTCATTTTGTTTACATATACTGTTGCAGTTGTACACAAGGGGGACTGTTGTTGGGGATATGCGGTCACCTATGAGCGGTCTCACTCATTTCATACCCCTTTCTGCTGTTCTTCATTGTGGGGGTTTGTATATTCTGAGAGCTCTGCACTCAGACACGCCCTCTGCACTCTTACACGCTCTGTGTAAGCCTAGGATCTCATGCAGCGCGCCTCATTATTATGCATGGCGCGTTGCCATCCTGCTCCTAAATGGCCACCTCCATGTAGGATTAAGCTAGTCCTGCACGGAGGAATAGTAAATCCAGGGGTTAGTCCTTATGCTGAGTTGATCTGCTTTTAAATTTTTCTAATGCTATGAAGTGTTACCAATTTGCGAACTTCTAATATGATATTCATCTCACAGCAGGTATAATAAAGGCAGGGATTCAGAAATACATAATGGACTGTGCAATCCCAATTATAGAATGACTCCTCAGAGGTTTACACCAGAGTGAATCAGGGACCATTGCAGTGCTGTGGTAGTAGGAAAGATCCTTTCCATAGCACTATACCAGTCTCATCATCAAAAGCTGCATACAAATGCAGCAGGTCAGGATAAACGACTGATGCAAATTATGCAGATGTGCTTTCTCAGTACTTTTTCCTAGGATTGAAGTATTGTGGTAAGTTACTCAAACAGTAACTCCATCATGCTATTTGAGAAGTGAAACAATAAAAAACAAACACACACCCATTCATTCAGATGTCAGGAGATGGATATTAGCACTGCAGCAATAAGTATTTACTAAACTGCTTCTACGTGTATATTGGAAAAGGTGAATGCATGCATGAATGTGTGTGCATGTGTGTATGTTTATGTGTATTGAAGATGTAAAGGCATGATTGCAGCTCTCTGAAAGTCTGTTTATGCATGAGACTGTGCATTTGTGTGAGTGTGCATGAGGGATGGTAATGAGTGCGTGTGTGTGTGTGTGTGTGTGTGTGTGTGTGTGTGTGTGTGTGTGTGTGTGTGTGTGTGTGTGTGCTTGGGTAGTGGCAACACTAGTGCAATAATCTGTAACTATGTAATGTCTGATTCACAGATATGATAATGATATGCTAATAACATGTTGTCCCACATGTCTTCATCATGTCTCTGGATCACATTTTACTGCCATCTCCATATGAGGCAGCATGACATTGCCTAAATAGCACTGATAGCAATATTTTTAATGACCCTAGCCAAAGTAAAGTCAAGTTCTTCTAAAAGTAAACTTTGATTGTCAAAGTAGATATTCAGCCTTCATATATCTGCAGTAATAGAGGATTTGCACTCCATAAAAAGCATGTTGAAATATTTCATAGGTTCATAGGTTGGTACTAGGCTATCAGCCCTAGGGCCTATACAAGCCTAGCCACAACAATTCCCTGGCTATTTCTTCCCACATTATTTACTTTCCTGGACCCCTGTCTAGCAGGGTGACTGACGTGATCCCTGGGGTGAATTTCATTTCTCCCATCCAATCGTCAAGAGGTCCAAAGAGGCACTCTGCTCGACATGTATGGGCAATCTGTTCCAGAGTCTGGGGTGTCTCTGGGTCAGGAACCTATCCCTCCAGCATATTTTGTTTATTGTGATGACAAGGTTTAGATCCCTGGAGCGTGTAGGTCTGAGGGATTGGGATTTCTTTAAGTGTAGCATGTCCAACAGCTCTGGGTTTGACATGGCCTTGTATGTTAAGCAGAGATCGCCTCTGAGTAGACGATATGCAACAGAGTATAGATTTTCTTCAAAGTATAGTATATATATAAAATATATAAAATAGTATTTCTAGCTATTTCTTTCTTTCTTTCTTTCTTTCTTTCTTTCTTTCTTTCTTTCTTTCTTTCTTTCTTTCTTTCTTTCTTTCTTTCCCCAAAAAACAACCATGGACAATAAAACTGATAGCAGAAGTAAATCAGTTTTTAAAATGAAGATATTTAAATCACAGTAATACATTGCAATACATCATCAATCACAACGCAGTGATAATAAACTTATAGTCAGATGACAATGACCTCTGAAGAAACTGTAAGCTATTAACTTGTCTAAAGCTACACTAAACTATACTTTCTATACTATTAATCCATACTATTAACTAATGTCAACTAATATAGAACAATCTATACAGTATAAAAGCAGTATAAAGCTATATCTATATATATATATATATATATATATATATATATATATATATATATATATATATATATATATATATATATGGGTCTACTTTCATAGACCGACGCATCGAATCACCGACACACATTTTCCCCACCCCAAACAACCGACAACACACCACACCGACAACTCAACATACCGAACACCAAAACACCAACACAAAAAACGCCAAATACACATTGCACACAACAACATATCCACTAACCTTAACCTAAACCCTAACCCTAACGTCCGACACTACCGCACACTTACCCAACCCGCACTAACCCTAACTCACTTAACACACCCCTAAACCCCAACACCGTCACTATCGCACACTCACCCTACCTGCACCCTAACCTAACTCACTTAACACACCCTAAAACATTCAGCCCATCACTATCGCACTCACTCCACCGCATTCTAACCTAACACACTTAACACTACCCTACACAGCTCTACGTCACTTCCACACACTTACCTCACGGAACCCTTAGTCCGACACCACCGACACTCACATTTTCCACACACTATCCTAAAATCCCTCAGTATCGTACACTTACCTGTCCGCTCCCCAATACTACATCTGTCACTTTCGCACACTTACCGTTTCGCCTGCCGCTGTCGGTCTCACAGCCGTCGGGATATCGTTTTCGGTAACCTACCTGTTCGGTCGTCTCGGTCTTCGGTGTCGGTATAGTGGCCGGTCTATGAAAGTAGACCCATATATATATATATATATATATATATATATATATATAGCTTGCAATAATAGTAATTCTGTAGGCATTTAAAGTGCAGTTATTAAGGAATAAGTTCTCTTCCATAATGAAATAGAAATAGAGACCATCTCTCCAGTTACATGTCAGATCCAAGGAGGAATGCATGTTTCCTTATAAAGGTGTCGAGGCTTTGGAAAGAAAGAAGAGAAGACAATTTTCCTTGTTACTCTATGAGCAGTCTAGCATCTACTGAAGTTAGCAAAAGCCATGAACTTGGCTTATGTGCAGTTCTGGAGGAGTATGTCCTAGAAACCAAACAACTATTCTAAGTGGGATTCTGACTTAATTTGCTAAAACAGTAATATGATGCCATAATGTCTGAGCCTGAGAGCAATCCCAAAATTTGTGAAATTTATCTACTAAGGAGTTAACACATTACAGACAATTCCTAGATGGCAAATAGCATTTCATGCAGGAGAATGATAGCCTTGATAGATTTGCTTTATGTTATGCAATAATAGTCTGGGGGAGGCTGAGAGTTGTCAAATGATTTTCAGCTAGGAAGAAGTCAATAACTCAGTAGATGTAAGGTTAAACGTACAGATGTGACTGAATAGCCACTTGTCACAGTCAAAGACAGAAGATTTGGAAAGCAAGTTACAGATATAGGAAATGATAACTTTATAATGTAGTTGGGAAGAAGGGTGGGTATTACCCAGGGCTTGGTAAAATGTGAGTCTAGGTTACGTTAATCAGGAGCATATTGGAGAAGATAGATGCACATAGAAAAGTCAATGGAAAGCACATTGTATATATTTTGCAAGAATGTAAAGGAAGCAAAGCAATTTTCATCTTCAACTTTGTGTAGGATCTGATGCAGTCACTTCAAGCATTTGTTTAACCAGGACTTCTATACTATTGATTTATTTTCAATTGTGATATGGGGGCAATACCAAATTGGGGTGAGTTTGTCCATAAAGTTCAAGATGAGGTTGAGATGGGTGGAGTCACTTTAGGGCCTTATTTTCCTTACATTAGAGTATGCCATATCCACATATGTGAATGTAGATGTTCTCTGTAACACATAAAGTCTGTATATGATGGACTATTTAATAAAACGATCACTGGTTTCAATGATATACAAAAATAAAAATAAAACACAGGTGTATTTAGTAGAACTAAAGATTTACTGCTTTCCATTTTACATGCTCTTCATCAGAATAAATATACCAATCACAAACCACTGAAGTTGCCTGTTGTTTTGAATTTTTTGAATGGGTCACAGATGGAAACTTGTGCAAAATAAACCACAAAAGTGAAATTACATGTGAAATACCCAGGGACTGCATATGATCTATTAATATACTCACAATATAAATTTGAACTCTTAAACAGGTATATCTATGTCTGACCCAATCATAATCAAAATGGAACCAATGAAGGATTTTCCATCTCCCCCTACTATTCACTTTATCTATTGAAATTTTAGCAATTCAAATTCAATCTAATCAATTAATTCATGGAATAAAAATTGATACTGATTATAAATTTAAACAAATATTTTTGTTCACAAAATGCTAGCCATAACAAATTTACCTTCATCTTTTATTGAAGCGTCTAACTTGCTTTCTAATTTTATAAAAATTTTAAACCAATCTTGTAATACTCTACTAATCTTTAATTTTAAATGTAGAGTTCTTCTTTTAAACATTCTTGATTAATCCATTCTATCATATTTTAATATTTCTCAAGATCTTTTATATTTATGAATTATCAGTAAAAGGACCCGTATTCAAATATAAAATATAAATTATTCATGGACAATAGATTTTAGTTACCATTTGATAGACCATTGGAATACATTATTCCATTCTTTCAAAGAAACTCTTCAAATAATAAAATGATCATTTTGCCCAAACTTTTATTTATTATTCATGCAACTGCTTTATATCCCAATAAATCTTTCTTAATAATACAATCTTTAATACTGAAATTTTAATGGTATCCTAAAAAAAACACTAATTGCTCATTTCCACCACATTAGATCTTGCTTTAAAGGTAGTATAAAGTTACCCAACCTTGGAACATATGCCAGAGCTGCTATTTGTAAATGTCTAGTTAATAGGTTTGATTCTAACTATTCAGCTAGTTGGAGCATAATGCATGTTTTTTTATTGAAATGTTGAAGATGCAAACATTGGCTGATTAAAATGTCTATCCAAAATGTGGAAATCTGTAAAGTTGATCAGGTATACATGTATACATGTCAAAATTGAGTACACTGACACCCATAGTTCAATGAGTTCAACATAGCAGTAGGTGATGTAAGATGTACCATTAGATTGTCAAGTCAACGGTACCACCCATCTGCCCCACACCCCCTGCAAATTATATACACCAACTCTGAGATCACACTACAGTGAGAAAATGAGTAAATTCCCTGTTCCTTACTGTACCATGATCTCCACTCAGAATACAAAATTCAGAATATCAAATTACACTGCACATTTGATATTGCATATTCATTGTATTCTCATTTGGCATTGTGCCCTTTTAAAAGGTGCCTATCAAACACATGCTGTTCAATCACAGACACTATGAAATTTCAATAGTAAACCAATTACATACTCAGTTATTTAATGATAAAAAATTAAATTTTCATCTTGATATCATGATATAACATAAAGTTATTTATGGTTGATTCTCAGTAATTACAAACAATATAACATCATGTCTCCTTTAAAGGTTGTGTAAATTCTATATGAATTAAATTCAAATGTATCATGTTTTTCCAGAAAGATGTTAGGCTGTGGTTTAGTGCATTAATTCCTTAGATAAAAGGTCTCCTAACAAATGTCTATTTCCATAAAATGTTTCAGTATAAATCTGGGCAATTGTATGGGTAGTTTAATTATTTCAACAAAAGATAATTACATTCTACTAATGTTTTTTTTTGAGAAACTTTAATCTTGATCCTGATTATTGGTTATTAGTAGAAAGAATTAAGACTTTTTCTAAAACCTTCTTTTATGAAGATATGCTACATCAAGGCATCAATTTCCCTAAAATAATTGACTATTTCAACTCAGTCATTTAAAACATCATAGTCCTAAGTTTGCCATTTCTGAATAATACAAAATTATTCTTCATAGCAAAAATTCTACAAACAGTAAATTCTGGATTTTTTTCCTTTCATCATGATTTTTAATCTAATTTCAGAATGTAATATATTATTAATTTGCCAGTATGTTAAAGTTACCTCTTCAGTTCAATACTGGTGTATTTTTACTTGGAAAAGTCTACATAAAGCTTTTTATATACCTGACAAACTAGTGAAGTTCACTAAGAATGCTGCTAATAAATATTGGAGATGTGTTCAGATTATTAATTATAACTTGCACCATATTATGTTTGCTTGCTCATTTCTCAACGTGTTGGAGAGAATGGACTTTTTCTTTTAAGCTTAAAAGGCAGATAAAATGCTTCTAGATAAGTTTATGATTTTATATAATTTTTCTCCAGTTTTGTGTTAAAAAATTGCTATCTAACGGAATAGTCTAGCTTTGGCAAGGCAAACTATCGCAGCTAATTGTCAGAAAAATAAACCTCCTCTCTTTGAATAATTTCTTACACTTATTAAACAAGTTATACATATGCCTATGAAACAGTGAATAGAAATAAGTAGTAGTACTGACCAGCTTTTATATATAAAGAAGGCACTATCAAATTTTTTTGTAATGTCTCCATTTAAGAGTAATGGGCTAAAGTGCTAAATATGTTGGACTGATGGAAATTATTTCTTCTAAATACTTTCTTGGATTACATTATTAATATTATTATTATTATTATTATTATTATTATTATTATTATTATTATTGTTATTTCTCTATTTTAAGCATTCTCTCTGACATGTTTGTATATATTGTAGTTTTATTTTTTTACAATAAAAATATTATTGTCAATACATCCATTATTTGCTCTACCAGATTTGGATTATGAAGATAATTTCATCTGTAAGAACTATTTCATTTACTCTTTTGTCAGTTTCCTGAAAACTAAATTGAATCAAAACTATTAGGAAAAACAGTAGATACTAAAAATTCAGTCAACTTTTTCCTTGTTTTGTCCTTTGAAAATACATGTATATTTCATGGATGCAAACTGTGATTAATTCAAATTTAATATTGTGCTATTCAAGAGAATAAACAAAGAATAAATGAATACTCTTTTTATAAACATAAGGCATTATAAATAAAATTATATTTAGTTTACATGCACATGCACCAAATCTTAATAATATTTACAAATTAACAGACATAAAACCCCCTAGGGTGGCATTCATAGTTGGTATGTGGATGAATGAAGTCCATATGCACTTTTCACACTTTTGGACAGGAAAGCTGTGATACATAAAGGCTATTTACACTAACACATGATGACAGGGCGGCCATAGCAGCAGTGGTTAGCATTGCCGCCGGTTTCACGATCCCCGTCGGCGCTGCTCTGCCTTGAGTCTTTTCTGTGTGAGTCCATGTGTGTGGTTTCCTCCGGGTCCTCGCTCTCCCTCTTCCCACATCCCAAAGACATGCTGCAGGGATTGGACACTCTAAATTGGCCCTAGGTAGTGCAGGTGAGTGTGCTGTGTTCTGCTGGTTGGCTGGCTGGCAACTCGACGACACCCGTAAACTCATTCAATGTGCGGACAAGGTGATCCGCTGTGGTGACCCCTAACCAGGAAAAAGCCGAAAGAAGACACTAACACATAATGACCATGAATAAATTTAAATTAACTAATAATGAGATGCAAATGAGACATGATATCAGTCTTTGTATGTTAATATGTCCTTCTCCCACCTGTTTGTGATTCATAGTCATATTTTGAAGAGTTATTACACCATGCACTGATTTGTTGTAATAGGCAGAATTGTGCCTACTCTAGCAACTTTTCAGTTAGCAATGATACAGTCCCTTGCTGGTAATATTGCTATTTCCTTCTGTGAGCTTCTTACCTTGGCAAAGCCAAATCCACTTGAGACCAGCAACTCTCACTGACCATGAAGGTGGAGAAATAGACAGAGAATAGCTCATAAAAATGTTGATAATCAAGGGATATTTGAAAGATTTATGGTGGACAGGTATATTTTAAGAGTGTTAATGAGTATGTCTGGTCCCCACACACATTGGCGGTCGCACAGTCATCCTTTTCCTGTGAATACTATGATATGTATATCATTCACTATACTTGCCTTAATGACCTTCCAGAGACAGACTAGGGGCATGCTGGGTATCTCACAGGCTTCTGCTTCAAGGATACTTCAGCAGTTCCTAGATTTACTTACTCATGACACATATGGATCAGTACATCTATTTTTCCGGTGTCACCTCTTGAATGAACAAGGGCTATGCATGCCTTTCATGGGTGGCAAATTTTCATGATGTGCTTAGTGTGGCAGATTTCCTCCATGTCACAATCAGGGTCCCATCTAATCAACAGAGAGGATTACCATAATAGGAGCAGCTACCATTTCATCAACTGCCATGTTGTATGTGATGCATGGGGCTGCATCACCAATATGTCTGGCCAGCATCCTGACAGTACACGTAATTCCCATATTTGGCACTCCAACTAACTCCAACCCCACATCTTGCGTGGTAAAATGCTCAGTTATAATCTTGTTGGTAAGATTAAAAAATATTTTTCTTTATCTTTTAAATAGTCATATTAAAGTGCATTATCTAATACTAAACCACGTTGCTTTTGTTTTGTCTCTCCCCACCTTTTTTTTCAGGTGATGCTGGATACCCTTTGGAGCTATGGATCACATCAGTAGTAAGACATTCAAGTGGAGCTGTGGAAGATGTTTTTAATACAGCCATGTCACATATACATATTGCGATTAAGACAGTGTTTAGAATGTTAAAAAACATCCAGATGCCTGGATATAACAGGTGATGCCCTTTAGTATGACCTAGCTACTGTCTGCAGAGTGATTACTGTGTGCTGCATTTTGCATAACATGATTATGCACCAGTCTGGTGATGAAGTGACCCATACTGTCAATGTAGCTCCCAGTTCCAGTCCTGCTATGACTAATGATGAGCATCTGGCTATAGTAGCAAGGAACAGGATGCATCAGACTTGTGAATAGCATAGAGCTGCAGAGGTAAAGAGATGGATCTAGTTCAGAACTATGGACCATGACATTCATGTTAATGTTTCCTTAATTTTTTTAAATTTTTTTATTTTTTGTAAAAAAACACATAGAGTATAATTGATGCATGCAATGGTATGTATGGGTTATGATCTATGGTGCATTGTTTACCATCCCTAACCAACCCAGGTGGGGGGATATGCCCCCACATATCCCACTGTGGGGAGATATACCCTCCACAACCCCCTAACTAAATAAACCAACTCCAAGATCGCACTACAGTTGGGAAAAGGGCAAAGTGACATTTCACACAACAGGTTACTTACCTTGGGAAGATCTTCATTGTTCCATTGCTTCAATGAAGTGAGGTTCAACATTTTGAGCATCAACAAAATGGGATTCAATAATTTGAGATTTCAAAAAAGTCAGGTAGGCTCATATATGTGTATATACACACACATATATATATATATATTTTTTTTTTTTTATTTTTTTTTTTTTAGGATAGATTGTCATATTGTTGTTAATAAAAGTCATGCCTGAGTGGTCACTGACACCTCTTAAGTGATGTCATAATGTCATAAAGCATTATATGAGGAATAATTCTACTTAGGTGGTATAAGTATATGCATACTGAACCACCTGAACAGGTATATTTAATAAAAAAGTTTTATTTCAGCATGTGATTTGTATTTAACATGTGTTTAACATGAGTTCATACTTTATAATTGAATGGAAAATGTATTGCATGATTTCTTGTATAAGTCAATGTTTTCTCAATTTATCTATTAAATATTCAGAATGATTTACTGCTTTTCTTAAGGTATTACACAGCAGATTATTTTGTTTTGTCATATACAAAAAGTTGCATCCTCAGAAATAGCAATTATCAGTTGTGCAATGCTGAGGGTGTAGTGGCAACAGTGCTAGTGAAATTGGTAGGATACTCATTTAATCATTTTTTAAAGGAGTTTTCCTCTTAACAATGTGTAATATTTGTTTTATGTTCTGAGTAACTATCAGTTTTAACACTGCTGAATTGAAACTCTTGATAGCAGATACGCCATCAATGCTGAAATCAGTGCAATTTGAATATTATGATGTACAAATTTCTTTCCAGATATTTAACTTAATTGTAAGCAATACTGTTATTGAAATGAAATGTATGCAGATGGATAGAGTCTTAATACTGGGATGCATTCTGCACTCATGTATTTTGCAGCATTTTTTCCTAATAACGTATTTCCTTTCAAGGTTAAACTTTGACATCTCTGTCTAGAATTGTATGTACCTAAAATGTCTAAGCTGAATCACAGTAGATCAAGGTCAATGTATCATACATGACATCACCTATAGATAGGGTAGGTGAAGGTGCCCGTGATCATGAGGAGGGGTTGCTATGTGAGCTGGATGGTGATTTGCTGTAATGTTGTGACCTTCTTGATGCATGTTATTCTACAGACACTGATTTCCCTGTGCTGTGGGAGTGAGACATTGAATAAGGGGATCTGCTCATGTAGATGACTGATGACATGCCCTGCATGAATTCTGTTGTGTTTATTACCAATACATACTATTTCTACTACCTTATTAAGAAGCACTTGTGTAATGCAATATACTTCCACTTGTCTGGACAGTACCACATCATCCTCCCTTTCCAACACTGACTCCTATTTGAATCAGTTAGACATATGAATAGAGGTGGACATCGATGTTTAGTGTGCCACCATACTACAGATAAGTATGATCATGGCATTATCCTTACAGTCTGCTATTCCAAATGTTGCTGGAAATCCTCACATACATCATGGTTTACTCTGACCATTTCTAGCTGATTGTCTAAGGCAATCCACTGTGCATTTTCAATATCATGGCACATTTGCTGCTCAGCAGGCAATGTCTGAGGAATTTCCTGGGGTAGCTGTGACATATGCCTACTCCATACACCCTTTTGTAAAGGTGTCATTGTGGGCATTCTTACCTCTGAATTTCTGCCATCATTCAAAAGGTATTCTTGTAGGATTAAAGACACTGCTGTAGAGGTGCATGGGTTTTCTCACCATGTAATCTCTAGTGTAATTTCACCATGTGCTTGACTTTGTGATTCAATGTCATTATCTACACAGTTACTAACCTGTTGTGGGGTGTGAGATTCTTCCATTAGACTTGGCAACTGTGTTTAAATTTCCTCAGGCTACCTCATAAATATATCTGTGCTATCACCATTGTCATCAGCAGCAGCCATTCTGCTGCTGATTTCCTCTAAATTTATTGTTATAGTAGAACAGTTTTTTACTCCTGCTGACCCTGTAAAGAATTAATTAATTATTTTTCTTGCTCTTAAATATCTTGTGATATCATTGTCCCTCTTCCTGTACTGTGCAATTTGAGTATTTGATTTTGTATTTCAATAATGAGCATTTCTATCTGTAAACAGCGTTTATATCCAGGATTACTTGTTTCCAGGTTTTTGCCCTCTCAGCTTATTTGGTTCCCCTTTTCCAGAAAGGCATTTGCCATATTTCCTAAGAGTTGTCACGAGGATGCAGTTCTCCTCGTGGCTAAAAGTGTCCTTTCTCTTTCTGTATTCCTGCTGCTGCATCATTCCTTTACCTATAACAATGTACCAAAAGTCATACACTGAAACTTTTGATCCACTCATCAACCAAAGAACACAGCAATGAAAAATGCCTGCATTCGTCACTAATAAATCAAAGATCTGTGTATAAAACATGTCTGTTGACACAACATCCATATTCATCTACGCATATTGCAACTCCAAATTCATCCTGTTAAAGCTGTGCTATATTAACCCGTAGAGCATCATCACTAACGACATAGTAGCATTGCAAGCACTTAGCATTACACTGTCATCTTATGCCACTGCTAACAGATGTGTTTCCTTCCTACATCTGTTGTACTTATACTGCCATTTTTCATTAATGAGTGATGCACAGAAATCTCCAAGTAAAGCAGTATGTGTCCTAATAAAAAAGTAGATTTGTGAAAATGCAGTACATCACACTTCAATCCCTTCAAATTTTAAATTATATCCTGTGTTGCATAATCAATAAACACCACCAAAATGTATTAATCAATAAACACCACAAAAGTGTATTTCAGATATATCTTTAACAGTGCCAGTGTGACTACAACCCCAAACATTTCCAGTGCTGCTGTCCTAAATTCCCATTTATAAATGACACTCTGCAGTACAAAGATAAACTATCTGCATCTACCAGACACAATTATCCTAGTAATCTCTGCCATCTAACATCATTATGAACTGCTTTGCAATAATTTCTAAATTTTTTGCTATTGTTTTCTTACTTGATTAAGTTTTCAGCTTCTTAAAGCATTTGCTACACATCTCAAGTAATCACAACATAGTATGGCAGTCTTAAGATTATTAGCATAAATTCAACATAATTTATGTGTGTTTTATGCAAATAATGCTAAGGTATGCTTATAGATTCATAGATTCATAGGTAGGTACTTTGCTAGCTGCCCTTGCAGGCCAATTTAAGCCTAGCCAATTTCACTTTTTGTGTTCAAAAAAAGTATCTCTCAACTGTACAGATTTTTGCAGAATTTGCAGATTTTTGCTTCATATTTTTGGTGTGTTCGTCCTTAAATCTCCACCTGTCTGGCAAATAGCTGGGAATTGAAGTAATTAAATACTGACAAATATTTGAGTTTAAGACTCTACATCCTTCAGAAAATTCATGCTAATGCAAAATATATTATTCTATCAGCTTTCTATGTTTGTTAGAGCAATATTTAAAATCTGTCCCTATTTGTCCCCCCATCATTTTAGGCTTTGTCCAGATTTTTTGCTCTAAGAGGTTGAGAGGTAACCTAGTCCATTTGGTAATATATTGGCCTTACTCATCCTTTGCTCAGTAATTATATATGACCCCTAATGGGAATTCTGGGATCATACCATAGACAATTGGAGGGGACCCATACATGACATAAAGCATTCAGGAGCTGTCTCTGCCCATTAGTATTACACGGGGTAGTTCTGGAATAAATTTTCTCTCTCTCATTCATAGATTTAAGTTACATTTGAAAATGAACAGGAATGAACTTTCTTTTTTGTGGATGGGGAGTCTGTCTGTTCCACAGCAGTGGTATCTTCTGTGAGATATACCTGTCCCTCCAAACTATTCT